>NC_143034.1:6407500-6432500 GCF_057628025.1 Oncorhynchus mykiss
CCTGGGTACATTCTGTCTCTGAGCAAGGCAGTTAACCCCCCGACAACAACATCTCCCTGGGTACATTCTGTCTCTGAGCGAGGCAGTTAACCCAGACAACAACATCTCCCTGGGTACATTCTGTCTCTGAGCGAGGCGGTTAACCCTGACAACAACATCTCCCTGGGTACATTCTGTCTCTGAGCAAGGCAGTTAACCCCGACAACAACATCTCCCTGGGTACATTCTGTCTCTGAGCAAGGCAGTTAACCCTAAACAACATCTCCCTGGGTACATTCTGTCTCTGAGCAAGGCAGTTAACCCTAAACAACAACATCTCCCTGGGTACATTCTGTCTCTGAACGAGGCAGTTAACCCTGACAACAACATCTCCCTGGGTACATTCTGTCTCTGAGCAAGGCGGTTAACCCTAAACAACATCTCCCTGGGTACATTCTGTCTCTGAGCAAGGCAGTTAACCCTAAACAACAACATCTCCCTGGGTACATTCTGTCTCTGAACGAGGCAGTTAACCCTGACAACAACATCTCCCTGGGTACATTCTGTCTCTGAGCAAGGTAGTTAACCCTGACAACAACATCTCCCTGGGTACATTCTGTCCCTGAGCGAGGCAGTTAACCCCCCGACAACAGCATCTCCCTGGGTACATTCTGTCTCTGAGCGAGGCAGTTAACCCCGACAACAACATCTCCCTGGGTACATTCTGTCCCTGAGCGAGGCAGTTAACCCCGACAACAACATCTCCCTGGGTACATTCTGTCCCTGAGCGAGGCAGTTAACCCCCCGACAACAGCATCTCCCTGGGTACATTCTGTCCCTGAGCAAGGTAGTTAACCCTGACAACAACATCTCCCTGGGTACATTCTGTCCCTGAGCAAGGTAGTTAACCCTGACAACAACATCTCCCTGGGTACATTCTGTCCCTGAGCAAGGTAGTTAACCCTGACAACAACATCTCCCTGGGTACATTCTGTCTCTGAATGTTAATGGGCTGAGTGTGTGTGTGTGTGTGTGTGTGTGTGTGTGTGTGTGTGTGTGTGTGTGTGTGTGTGTGTGTGTGTGTGTGTGCGTGCGTGCGTGCGTGTGAAGGTTCCCAGCTCCTGGCCAGTGGGACAGTCCAGATTCCCAGGTTCACCCTGCTGGAGTCAGGTGGTCTGCTGGTTGAGCCAATCAGGATGGAGGATTCAGGCGACTACACCTGTACTGCCGCTGGCGCAGACGGATCCATCAACGCTACGGCCACTCTCACTGTCTGGAGTAAGATACACACACACACACACACACACACACACACACACACACACACACCACACACACACACACACACACACACACACACACACACACACACACACACACACACACACACACACACACCACACACACACACACACACACACACACATCAACGCTACAGCCACTCTCACTGTCTGGAGTAAGATACACACACACACACACACACACACACACACACACACACACACACACACACACACACACACACACACACACACACACACACACACACACACACACACACACACACACACACCACACACACACACACACACACACACATCAACGCTACAGCCACTCTCACTGTCTGGAGTAAGATACACACACACACACACACACACACACACACACACACACACACACCACACCACACACACACACACACACACACACACACACATCAACGCTACGGCCACTCTCACTGTCTGGAGTAAGATACACACACACACACACACACACACACACACACACACACACACACACACACACACACACACACACACACCACACACACACACACACACACACACACACATCAACGCTACAGCCACTCTCACTGTCTGGAGTAAGATACACACACACACACACACACACACACACACACACACACACACACACACACACACACACACACACACACCACACACACACACACACACACACACACATCAACGCTACAGCCACTCTCACTGTCTGGAGTAAGATACACACACACACCCACACACACACACACCACACACACACACACACACACACACACACACACACACACACACACACACACACATCAACGCTACGGCCACTCTCACTGTCTGGAGTAAGATACACACACACACACACACACACACACACACACACACACAACTCTCAGTATGGTTTCTAAGAACTTGACCAATCAGACAAGCTCAGAACACTGCCCTCATCTCAGCGGTCCAATCACATGACCCAGAACACTGCTACGCCAGATCGACAGGCTCTGTTATTGAGACGGGGTTGGCTGGTTGTGTGGTCAGCTGATGATTGGCTGGTTGTGTGGTCAGCTGATGATTGGCTGGTTGTGTGGTCAGCCGATGATTGGCTGGTTGTGTGGTCAGCCGATGATTGGCTGGTTGTGTGGTCAGCTGATGATTGGCTGGTTGTGTGGTCAGCTGATGATTGGCTGGTTGTGTGGTCAGCTGATGATTGGCTGGTTGTGTGGTCAGCTGATGATTGGCTGGTTGTGTGGTCAGCTGATGATTGGCTGGTTGTGTGGTCAGCTGATGATTGGCTGGTTGTGTCCAGTTTGGTTTGGATCAGTTACAAGTTTAGAAACATCCTCTCCTCTCTAATAATAATAATAGTCTAAGTGACCTCTGGTTGGTTCAGCCGTCCCTATGGGAGAAATGTATGGAGAATGAAGAGAGTTGGAATAAACACTGAAAATGAGGTGTGATATCTTCTATGTTCTACCCCTTAACCTCTGACCTCTCTCTGCAGTTCGTACATTTATCTCCGTCCCGCCGGTGGACCAGAGGGTCATCAAGGGAACCACGGCAACCCTGGACTGTAGCGCTACACACGACCCCAGGGTCAACATCAGGTAGGGGAGGGTGTGTGTGTGTTAACATCAGGTAGGGGAGGGTGTGTGTATGTTAACATCAGGTAGGGGAGGGTGTGTGTGTGTTAACATCAGGTAGGGGAGGGTGTGTGTGTGTTAACATCAGGTAGGGGAGGGTGTGTGTGTGTTAACATCAGGTAGGGAAGGGTGTGTGTGTGTTAACATCAGGTAGGGGAGGGTGTGTGTGTGTTAACATCAGGTAGGGGAGGGTGTGTGTGTGTTAACATCAGGTAGGGGAGGGTGTGTGTGTGTGTTAACATGGTTCTGTATCTCTGTAGTTTCCAGTGTGGTGCAGTACCCCTCCAGCCCAGCGGGGGCAGAGTGTCTGTATGTTAACATGGTTCTGTATCTCTGTAGTTTCCAGTGTGGTGCAGTACCCCTCCAGCCCAGCGGGGGCAGAGTGTCTGTATGTTAACATGGTTCTGTATCTCTGTAGTTTCCAGTGTGGTGTAGTACCCCTCCAGCCCAGCGGGGGCAGAGTGTCTGTATGTTAACATGGTTCTGTATCTCTGTAGTTTCCAGTGTGGAGCAGTACCCCTCCAGCCCAGCGGGGGCAGAGTGTCTGTATGTTAACATGGTTCTGTATCTCTGTAGTTTCCAGTGTGGTGCAGTACCCCTCCAGCCCAGCGGGGGCAGAGTGTCTGTATGTTAACATGGTTCTGTATCTCTGTAGTTTCCAGTGTGGTGCAGTACCCCTCCAGCCCAGCGGGGGCAGAGTGTCTGTATGTTAACATGGTTCTGTATCTCTGTAGTTTCCAGTGTGGTGCAGTACCCCTCCAGCCCAGCGGGGGCAGAGTGTCTGTATGTTAACATGGTTCTGTATCTCTGTAGTTTCCAGTGTGGTGCAGTACCCCTCCAGCCCAGCGGGGGCAGAGTGTCTGTATGTTAACATGGTTCTGTATCTCTGTAGTTTCCAGTGTGGTGCAGTACCCCTCCAGCCCAGCGGGGGCAGAGTGTCTGTATGTTAACATGGTTCTGTATTGCTGTAGTTTCCAGTGTGGTGCAGTACCCCTCCAGCCCAGCGGGGGCAGAGTGTCTGTATGTTAACATGGTTCTGTATCTCTGTAGTTTCCAGTGTGGTGCAGTACCCCTCCAGCCCAGCGGGGGCAGAGTGTCTGTACGTTAACATGGTTCTGTATCTCTGTAGTTTCCAGTGTGGTGCAGTACCCCTCCAGCCCAGCGGGGGCAGAGTGTCTGTATGTTAACATGGTTCTGTATCTCTGTAGTTTCCAGTGTGGTGCAGTACCCCTCCAGCCCAGCGGGGGCAGAGTGTCTGTATGTTAACATGGTTCTGTATCTCTGTAGTTTCCAGTGTGGTGCAGTACCCCTCCAGCCCAGCGGGGGCAGAGTGTCTGTATGTTAACATGGTTCTGTATCTCTGTAGTTTCCAGTGTGGTGCAGTACCCCTCCAGCCCAGCGGGGGCAGAGTGTCTGTATGTTAACATGGTTCTGTATCTCTGTAGTTTCCAGTGTGGTGCAGTACCCCTCCAGCCCAGCGGGGGCAGAGTGTCTGTATGTTAACATGGTTCTGTATCTCTGTAGTTTCCAGTGTGGTGCAGTACCCCTCCAGCCCAGCGGGGGCAGAGTGTCTGTATGTTAACATGGTTCTGTATCTCTGTAGTTTCCAGTGTGGTGCAGTACCCCTCCAGCCCAGCGGGGGCAGAGTGTCTGTATGTTAACATGGTTCTGTATCTCTGTAGTTTCCAGTGTGGTGCAGTACCCCGCCAGCCCAGCGGGGGCAGAGTGTCTGTATGTTAACATGGTTCTGTATCTCTGTAGTTTCCAGTGGCAGCGTGGAGCAGTACCCCTCCAGCCCAGCGGGGGCAGAGTGTCTATATTGTCTGGTTCTCTGACCATCAGCCAGACTTGGTCAGGCGACATAGGAGACTATACCTGCACTGTGACATCACAGGCCGGGAACCAATCACGCTCCGCACGCCTCGAAGTCATGTGAGTTACACACACACACATAACTTGGGACTTCAAACTGCCACACTCTGAATCCCACATTCCCACCCCTTCCCCTCAGGCCTCGCCCCTCCATTTGTGTGTTCACGCATGCTCCGCCATATGCAATAGTGTCTCAAAGCTTAGGGAGAAACAGGAGAGGGGGAGGAGAGAAGAGGAGACGAGAGGAGAGGGAGAGGAGAGGAGAGGGGGATGAGAGGAGAGGGGAGGGGATAAGAGGAGAGGAGAGGGGGATAAGTGGAGAAGAGAGAAGAGGAGAGGAGATGAGGATGAGAGGAGAGGGGAGGAAAAGGAGGAGGAGAGGAGAGGAGATGAGAGAAGAGGAGAGGAGAGGAGAGGGGGATAAGAGGAGAGGAGATGGGGATGAGAGGAGATAAAGGAGGAGGAGAGGAGAGGAGAGGAGAGGAGAGGAGATGAGGATGAGAGGAGAGGGGAGGAAAAGGAGGAGGAGAGGAGAGGGAGATGAGAGAAGAGGAGAGGAGAGGAGAGGGGGATAAGAGGAGAGGAGATGGGGATGAGAGGAGATGGGGATGAGAAGGAGGAGGAGAGGAGAGGAGAGGAGAGGAGAGAGGAGAGGACAGGAGAGGAGAGGAGAGGAGAGGAGAGAAGAGAAGAGGAGAGGAGTAGGAGAGGAGAGGAGAGGTGAGGGGGATAAGAGGAGAGGAGATGGGGAGGAGAGTAAAGGAGAGGGGAGGGAGGGGAGGGGAGAGGAGGAGGAAGGAGGAGGAGAGTAGAGGGGAGGAGAAGAGGAGAGGGGAGGAGAGAGGAGAGAAGGAGGAGAGGAGAGGAGAGGAGAGGAGAGGAGAGGAGAGGAGAGGAGGGAGGGAGGGAGGGAGGGAGGGAGGAGAGGAGAGGAGAGGAGAGGAGGGGAGGAGAGGAGAGGGAGGAGAGGAGAGGGAGGAGAGGAGAGGAGAGGAGAGGAGGGAGGGAGGGAGGAGAGGAGAGGAGAGGAGAGGAGAGGAGAGGAGAGGAGAGGAGAGGAGAGGGAGGAGAGGACAGGAGGAAGAGAGGGGGGAGAGGAGAGGACAGGAGGAGGAGAGGAGAGGGGGATGAGAATAGAGGTGTTGAGAACAGGGTGAGAAGAGTTAATTTTATCTATCACTCTATTATTCAATCTCTCTCTCCATCTCTCTGTCTCTCTCTCCATCTCTGTCTCTTTCTCCATCTTTGTCTCAATCTCCATCTCCTGTCCCTCTTCCATCATCTGTTCTCTCTCCATCTCTCTGTCCCTCTCTCCATCTCTGTCTCTCTCTCCATCGTTGTCTCAATGTCCATCTCTCGCTCTCTCTCTCCATCTCTCTGTCTTTGTCTCTCTCCATCTTTCTCTCTCTCCATCTCAATTCAATTTAAGGGCTTTATTGGCATGGGAAACATGTGTTAACATTGCCAAAGCAAGTGAGGTAGATAATATACAAAAGTGAAATAAACAATACAAATTAACAGTAAACATTACACATACAGAAGTTTCAAAACAATAAAGACATTACAAATGTCATATTATATATATATATATATATACAGTGTTGTAACGACGTACAAATGGTTAATGGTCTCCATCTCTCTGTCCCTCTCTCCATCTCTCTGTCCCTCTCTCCAGCTCTGTCTCTCTCTCCAACTCTCTGTCTCTCTCTCCATCTCTCTGTCCCTCCCTCCAACTCTCTGTCACTCTCTCCATCTCCCTGTCCTTCTCTCACTTTCTGTCTCTCTCCATCTCTCTGTCTCTCTCCATCTCTCTGTCCCTCCCTCCAACTCTCTGTCCCTCTCTCATCTCTCTGTTTCTCTCTCCATCTCTCTGTCTCTCTCCATCTCTCTGTCTCTCTCTCCATCTCTCTGTCTCTCCTCATCTCTCTGTCTCTCTCTCCAACTCTCAACCCTCAAATCTGTCTAATATATCACAGCCTTCAGATAATGATCAAATAATATAAAGTAATATTGTCTTTTCCCCCCTCTCTCTCTCTGTCTCCCTCCCTCTCTCTCCTCTCCCTCCCTCCCTCCCTCTCTCTCTACCTCCTCTCTCTCTACCTCCCTCTCTCATCCCCTCTCTCTCCCTCCTCTCTCTCCCTCCCTCTCTCTCTACCTCCCTCTCTATCCCCTCTCTCCTCTCTCTCTCCCTCTCTCTCTACCTCCCTCTCATCCCCTCTCTCTCTCTCCCTCCCTCTCTCTCTACCTCCCTCTCATCCCCTCTCTCCCTCCTCTCTCTACCTCCCTCTCATCCCCTCTCTCCCTCCTCTCTCTCCCTCCCTCTCTCTCTACCTCCCTCTCATCCCCTCTCTCCCTCTCTCTCTCTCCCTCTCTCTCTCACCTCCCTCATCCCCTCTCTCCCTCCTCTCTCTCCCCTCCCTCTCTCTCTACCTCCCTCTCATCCCCTCTCTCCCTCCTCTCTCTCCCTCCCTCTCTCTCTACCTCCCTCTCTCATCCCCTCTCTCCCTCCTCTCTCTCCCTCCCTCTCTCTCTACCTCCCTCTCTCATCCCCTCTCCCTCCCTCTCTCTCTCTACCTCCCTCTCATCCCCTCTCTCCCTCCTCTCTCTCCCTCCTCTCTTTTCTACCTCCCTCTCTATCCCCTCTCTCCTTCCTCTCCCTCCCTCCTCTCTCATCCCCTTCCCTCCCTCATCCCCTCTCTCCCTCCTCCTTCCTCTCATCCCCCTCTCCTCCCTCCTCTCTCACTTCCTCCACCTCCCTCTCATTCCCTCTCTCCCTCCCTCTCTCTCTCCCTCCCTCTCTCCCTCCCTCTCCATGCCCTCTCTCCCTCTCCCTCCACCCCTCTCTCTCATCCCCTCTCTCCCTCCTCTCCTCCCCCCCCTCTCTCTCCCTCTCACCTCCCTCTCATCCCCTCTCTCCCTCCCTCTCCTCCCCTCCCTCTCTCTCACCTCCCTCTCATCCCCTCTCTCTCTCTCTCTCTCTACCTCCCTCTCTATCCCCTCTCTCCCTCTCTCTCTACCTCCCTCTCATCCCCTCTCTCCCTCCTCTCTCTCTCTACCTCCCTCTCATCCTCTCTCCCTCCTCTCTCCCTCCCTCTCTCTCTACCTCCCTCTCATCCCCTTCCTCCCTCTCCCTCCCTCTCTCTCTACCTCCCTCTCATCCCCTTCCTCCCTCCCTCCCTCCCTCTCTCTCTACCTCCCTCTCTCATCCCCTCTCTCCCTCCTCTCCCTCCCTCTCTCATCCTCCCTCTCTATCCCCTCTCTCCCTCCTCTCTCCCTCCCTCCCTCTCTCTCTACCTCCCTCTCATCCCCCTCTCTCCCTCCCTCCCTCCCTCTCTCTCTACCTCCCTCTCTTATCCCCCTCTCTCCCTCCTCTCTCTCCTTTCCCTCTCCCTCCACCTCCCTCTCATCCCCTCTCTCCCTCCCTCTCTCTCTCCCTCCCTCTCCCTCCACCTCCCTCTCATCCCCTCTCTCCCTCCCTCCCTCCCCTCCCTCCATCTCCCTCTCTCATCCCCTCTCTCCCTTCTCTCTCTCCTTCCCTCTCTCTCTACCTCCCTCTCATCCCCTCTCTCCCTCCCCTCTCTCCCTCCCTCTCTCACTCTTCCTCCACCTCCCTACTTCCCTCTCCCTCCCTCTCTCTACCTCCCTCCACCGCCCTCTCATCCCCTCTCCCTCCCCTCTCTCCCTCCCTCTCTCCCTCCCTCCCCTCCACCTCCCTCTTAATCCCCTCTTCCCTCCCCCTCTCCCCCTCCTGTCCCACAGTGAGCTCCCCCACTCCCCCAGGTCTCTGTCTGTGTCTCTGAATGATTCAGACAGCCGTTCAGTTCTTCTCTCCTGGGTCAGACCCTTCATGGAAACTCTCCTCTTCTACACTACATACTGGAGCTGTCTGAGAACAGTGAGTTTCTGCTCTGGGTCTGTTAGTGGTAGAGTGGAGGTCTGTTAGTGGTAGAGTGGAGGTCTGTTAGTGGTAGAGGGGAGGTCTTCTACACTACATACTGGAGCTGTCTGAGAACAGTGAGTTTCTGCTCTGGGTCTGTTAGTGGTAGAGGGGAGGTCTGTTAGTGGTAGAGGGGAGGTCTTCTACACTACATACTGGAGCTGTCTGAGAACAGTGAGTTTCTGCTCTGGGTCTGTTAGTGGTAGAGTGGAGGTCTGTTAGTGGTAGAGTGGAGGTCTGTTAGTGGTAGAGTGGGAGGTCTGTTAGTGGTAGAGGGGAGGTCTGTTAGTGGTAGAGTGGAGGTCTGTTAGTGGTAGAGGGGAGGTCTTCTACACTACATACTGGAGCTGTCTGAGAACAGTGAGTTTCTGCTCTGGGTCTGTTAGTGGTAGAGTGGAGGTCTGTTAGTGGTAGAGTGGGAGGTCTGTTAGTGGTAGAGGGAAGGTCTGTTAGTGGTAGAGGGAGGTCTGTTAGTGGTAGAGTGGAGGTCTGTTAGTGGTAGAGTGGAGGTCTGTTAGTGGTAGAGTGGAGGTCTGTTAGTGGTAGAGGGGAGGTCTGTTAGTGGTAGAGGGGAGGTCTTCTACACTACATACTGGAGCTGTCTGAGAACAGTGAGTTTCTGCTCTGGGTCTGTTAGTGGTAGAGTGGAGGTCTGTTAGTGGTAGAGTGGAGGTCTGTTAGTGGTAGAGGGGAGGTCTGTTAGTGGTAGAGGGGAGGTCTTCTACACTACATACTGGAGCTGTCTGAGAACAGTGAGTTTCTGCTCTGGGTCTGTTAGTGGTAGAGTGGAGGTCTGTTAGTGGTAGAGTGGAGGTCTGTTAGTGGTAGAGTGGAGGTCTCAGTTTAGAGAGAGGTAGGTAGGTAGGAAGAAACAGAGGGAGAGAGAGAGAGAGAGGGATGTGTGGAGGAGAGAGAGAGAGAGAGGAGAGAACCCCAGAGAAACAGGAGCAGTTTAAGTGTCTGATTGATTTCACACTGTAGAGAGACAGAATGACCTTGACCACACTACACTGATTACCTGAGACCGTCTCTGTGAAGAACACAGTAGAGATGTAGGTTATACACTAGAGAGAGGGAGAGATGATATAGATGTAGGTTATACACTAGAGAGAGGGAGAGGAGGGTATAGATGTAGGTTATACACTAGAGAGAGGGAGAGAAGGGTATAGATGTAGGTTATACACTAGAGAGAGGGAGAGGAGGGTATAGATGTAGGTTATACACTAGGGAGAGGAGGGTATAGATGTAGATTATAAACTAGAGAGAGGGAGAGAAGGGTATAGATGTAGGTTATACACTAGAGAGAGGGAGAGGAGGGTATAGATGTAGGTTATACACTAGAGAGGTAGAGGAGGGTATAGATGTAGGTTATACACTAGAGAGAGGAGGGTATAGATGTAGGTTATACACTAGAGAGAGGAGGGTATAGATGTAGGTTATACACTAGAGAGAGGAGGGTATAGATGTAGGTTATACACTAGATAGAGGAGGGTATAGATGTAGATTATACACTAGAGAGAGGGAGAGGAGGATATAGATGTAGGTTATACACTAGAGAGAGGAGGGTATAGATGTAGGTTATACACTAGAGAGAGGAGGGTATAGATGTAGGTTATACACTAGAGAGAGGAGGGTATAGATGTAGGTTATACACTAGAGAGGGAGAGAGGAGGATATAGATGTAGGTTATACACTAGAGAGAGGGAGAGGAGGGTATAGATGTAGGTTATACACTAGAGAGAGGGAGAGGTGGATATAGATGTAGGTTATACACTAGAGAGAGGAGGGTATAGCTGTAGGTTATACACTAGAGAGAGGAGGGTATAGATGTAGGTTATACACTAGAGAGAGGAGGGTATAGATGTAGGTTATACACTAGAGAGAGGGAGAGGTGGATATAGATGTAGGTTATACACTAGAGAGAGGAGGGTATAGCTGTAGGTTATACACTAGAGAGAGGAGGGTATAGATGTAGGTTATACACTAGAGAGAGGAGGGTATAGATGTAGGTTATACACTAGAGAGAGGAGGGGTATAGATGTAGGTTATACACTAGAGAGAGGAGGGTATAGATGTAGGTTATACACTAGAGAGAGGGAGAGGAGGGTATAGATGTAGGTTATACACTAGAGAGAGGAGGGCATAGATGTAGGTTATACACTAGAGAGGGAGAGAGGAGGATATAGATGTAGGTTATACACTAGAGAGAGGGAGAGGAGGATATAGATGTAGGTTATACACTAGAGAGAGGGAGAGGAGGGTATAGATGTAGGTTATACACTAGAGAGAGGGAGAGGAGGGTATAGATGTAGGTTATACACTAGAGAGAGGGAGAGGAGGGTATAGATGTAGGTTATACACTAGAGAGAGGGAGAGGAGGGTATAGATGTAGGTTATACACTAGAGAGAGGGAGAGGAGGGTATAGATGTAGGTTATACACTAGAGAGAGGGAGAGGAGGGTATAGATGTAGGTTATACACTAGAGAGAGGGAGAGGAGGGTATAGATGTAGGTTATACACTAGAGAGAGGAGGGTATAGATGTAGGTTATACACTAGAGAGGGAGAGAGGAGGATATAGATGTAGGTTATACACTAGAGAGAGGGAGAGGAGGGTATAGATGTAGGTTATACACTAGAGAGAGGGAGAGGAGGGATAGATGTAGGTTATACACTAGAGAGAGGAGGGTATAGATGTAGGTTATACACTAGAGAGGGAGAGGAGGGTATAGATGTAGGTTATACACTAGAGAGAGGAGGGTATAGATGTAGGTTATACACTAGAGAGGGAGAGAGGAGGATATAGATGTAGGTTATACACTAGAGAGAGGGAGAGGAGGGTATAGATGTAGGTTATACACTAGAGAGAGGAGGGCATAGATGTAGGTTATACACTAGAGAGAGGGAGAGGAGGATATAGATGTAGGTTATACACTAGAGAGAGGGAGAGGAGGATATAGATGTAGGTTATACACTAGAGAGAGGGAGAGGAGGGTATAGATGTAGGTTATACACTAGAGAGAGGGAGAGGAGGGTATAGATGTAGGTTATACACTAGAGAGAGGGAGAGGAGGGTATAGATGTAGGTTATACACTAGAGAGAGGGAGAGAGGGAGGGTATAGATGTAGGTTATACACTAGAGAGGGAGAGAGGAGGATATAGATGTAGGTTATACACTAGAGAGAGGGAGAGGAGGGTATAGATGTAGGTTATACACTAGAGAGAGGGAGAGGAGGGTATAGATGTAGGTTATACAATTATAGAGAGGAGGGTATAGATGTAGGTTATACACTAGAGAGAGGGAGAGGAGGGTATAGATGTAGGTTATACACTAGAGAGAGGGAGAGGAGGGTATAGATGTAGGTTATACACTAGAGAGAGGAGGGTATAGATGTAGGTTATACACTAGAGAGAGGGAGAGGAGGGTATAGATGTAGGTTATACACTAGAGAGAGGAGACTACAGGGTCTTAACTGGTTTCTTCCTTTCTTCGTTCCTCTTCCTTTTTATTAATTGGTTGATTGTGTTCGTTGACGGTGGAGGTTCATGTCCTGTTATAACCCCTTCATGTCTGGGAAGACTCTCCATGGAAGGTGTACACGTCGGAGGTGGGGCCTGCTGTGACACAGGTGTCGGTGGGCGGGCTCACCCCTGCCAGGACCTATCAGTTCAGACTCTGTGCTGTCAATCAAGTGGGCCGCGGCCAATACAGCGGCGAGACACAGAGGTAAGGGCGGGACTAACACACATTTTACACAGACACACATAGACACAGACACACATTATAGACAGACACACATAGACACAGACACACATAGACACAGACACACATAGACACAGACACATATTATAGACAGACACACATTATAGACAGACACACATAGACACAGACACACATAGACACAGACACACATTATAGACAGACACACATAGACACAGACACACATAGACACAGACACACATAGACACAGACACACATAGACACACATAGACACAGACACACATTATAGACCGAGGTAAGGGCTGGACTAGGTTCATACGCACACACACGTGGCACCACACTCATGCACACACACGTGACTCACACACACACACGTGACACACACACACAAACGTGACTCACACACACACACACATAGACATTGTGAGTATGTTAAGGCTTCTGCTCAGAATCACCCCGTTCTGCATATTACACAACAATGGAGTGACTTTCAGAGAACAGACAAGATGAGGAGAGGAGAGGAGAGGAGAGGAGAGGAGGGGAGAGGAGAGGAGAGGAGAGGAGAGGAGGGGAGAGGAGAGGAGAGGGCAGGAGAGGAGAGGAGAGGGAGGAGAGGAGGAGGAGAGAAGGGAGGGAGAGGAGGAGAGGAAGGGACAGGAGAGGAGAGGAGGAGAGAAGAGGAGAGGAGAGAGGGGAGAGTAGAGAGGGATCAAGGGTGGGGGAGATGAGAGGGTAAAGGGAGGAGAGAGAAGAGAGGAGAGGGGGAGGGGAGGAGAGGGAGAGAGAGGGTAAGGGAAGGAGAGAGAAAGAGAGGAGAGGGGGAGGGAGGAGAGGGGAGAGTAGAGGGTAAAGGGAGGGAGAGAGAAAGAGGTATTTTGTTTGGGATCCATTTACTCTGAAATCAGCAATTTATATTCATCAGTACGATACTGAGGCTTCTGTAAGTGTCTGTATGTGTGTGTGTATGTGTGTGTGTGTGTGTGTGTGTGTTGTACCACCAAAACACCAACCCAGATCTCTCTTATCCATCTCTCTCTCCTCCATATCTCTCACTTGTCTCTCTCTCCCCTCCATCTCTCTCACTTCCCTCTCTCTCCTAAAATCTCTCTCTTTTCCATCCCTCTCTCCTCCATCTCTCTACTTCTCCATCTCTCTCTCCTCCATCTCTCTCTCCCCCATCTCTCTCACTACTCTCTCTCTCCTCCATCTCTCATCTCTCTCTTCCCCATATCTCTCGCTCCTCTATCTCTCTTTCCCTCTCTCTCTCTCTCCTCCATCTCCATCTCTCTCGCTCCTCTATCTCTCTTTCCTCTCTCTCTCCTCCATCTCCATCTCTCTCTCTCCTCTCTCTCTCCTCCATCTCTCTCTCTCTCTCCTCTCTCTCTCTCCTCTCTCTCTCTCTATCATTCTGTCTATTTATTCTTCATATGCTCAGTCAACCAGTCATCACAGACGATATTAATGAAAATAGTGGCCTCCCTAGTGGCCCAGTGGTCTAAGGCACTGCTGTGCTGAGGCGCCACTACAGCCCCGGGTTCGTATCCAGGCTGTGTTACAGCCGGCCGTGACCACGAGCCCCATGGGGTTGCGTGTCGTCCGGTTTAGGGGGAGGGTTTGTCAGGACATTATGCTGTGTGTGTATGTGTGTACTCTCCCCAGAGAGAACACAGTGGTTTAGGGGAGGGTTTGTCAGGACATTATGCTGTGTGTGTATGTATGTACTCTCCCCAGAGACAGTGGTTTCTCTCTCTCTCTTTCTCTCTAAATCTTATTAGAGTTATTAGAGTCCAGCTGCTTTAACCAGACAGTTTAATTTGAGGACTACAGTCCGCTGTTAGACTAGATTATGAGGAAATAACTGACAGAAATACAATAATTTGTGTTTCTCATTTTCTACACACACGTTGTAATCTGTTCAGCAGACAGAGAGAGAGACAGAAGAGGTAGAGAGAGACACATAGGTAGAGAGAGAGAGAGAGAGAGAGAGAGGGAGAGAGAGAGACAGAGACAGAGGAGATAGAGAGAGAGAGAGACAGAGGTAGAGAGAGAGACAGAGGTAGAGAGAGAGACACAGAGGAGAGAGAGAGACAGAGGTAGAGAGAGAGACAGAAGAGGTAGAGAGAGACACATAGGTAGAGAGAGAGACAGAGGTAGAGAGAGAGACACAGAGGAGAGAGAGAGACAGAGGTAGAGAGAGAGACAGAAGAGGTAGAGAGAGACACATAGGTAGAGAGAGAGAGAGAGAGGGAGAGAGACAGAGGGAGAGAGAGAGACAGAGACAGAGGAGATAGAGAGAGAGACAGAGACAGAGGAGATAGAGAGAGAGACAGAGGGAGAGAGAGACACAGAGGAGATAGAGAGAGAGACAGAGGGAGAGAGAGATAGAGGAGGTAGAGAGAGAGAGACGGAGGAGGTAGAGAGAGAGAGAGAGACAGAGAGAGAGACAGAGGAGGTAGAGAGAGAGAGAGACAGAGGGAGAGAGAGAGAAAGAAGAGGTAGAGAGAGAGAGAGAGAGAGAGAGAGAGAGAGAGGAGGTAGAGAGAGAGACACAGAGGTAGAGAGAGAGACAGAGGTAGAGAGAGAGACAGAGGTAGAGAGAGAGACACAGAGGAGAGAGAGAGACAGAGGTAGAGAGAGAGACACAGAGGGAGAGAGAGAGACACAGAGGAGAGAGAGAGACAGAGGTAGAGAGAGAGAGAGAGAGAGGAGATAGAGAGAGAGAGAGACAGAGGAGATAGAGAGAGAGACAGAGACAGAGGAGATAGAGAGAGAGACAGAGGGAGAGAGAGACAGAGAGAGGGAGATAGAGAGAGAGACAGAGGGAGAGAGAGAGAGGGAGGTAGAGAGAGAGAGACGGAGGAGGTAGAGAGAGAGAGAGAGACAGAGAGAGAGACAGAGGAGGTAGAGAGAGAGAGAGACAGAGGGAGAGAGAGAGAAAGAAGAGGTAGAGAGAGAGAGAGAGAGAGAGAGAGAGAGAGAGAGAGAGAGAGAGGAGGTAGAGAGAGAGACACAGAGGTAGAGAGAGAGACAGAGGTAGAGAGAGAGACAGAGGTAGAGAGAGAGACACAGAGGAGAGAGAGAGACAGAGGTAGAGAGAGAGACACAGAGGAGAGAGAGAGACACAGAGGAGAGAGAGAGACAGAGGTAGAGAGAGAGAGAGAGAGAGAGAGAGAGACAGAGAGACAGGGAGAGAGAGAGAGAGGTAGAGAGAGGGAGGCAGACAGAGACAGAGAGAGGGAGGGAGGTAGAGAGAGAGTTCAGTAGACTAGATGTCACACTACATACAGTCCACTGTTAGACTAGATGATGTCACACTACAGTCCGCTGTTAGACTAGATGATGTCACACTACAGTCCACTGTTAGACTAGATGATGTCACACTACAGTCCGCTGTTAGACTAGATGATGTCACACTACAGTCCGCTGTTAGACTAGATGATGTCACACTACAGTCCGCTGTTAGACTAGATGATGTCACACTACAGTCCGCTGTTAGACTAGATGATGTCACACTACAGTCCCCTGTTAGACTAGATGATGTCACACTACAGTCCGCTGTTAGACTAGATGATGTCACACTACAGTCCACTGTTAGACTAGATGATGTCACACTACAGTCCACTGTTAGACTAGATGTATGTCACACTACAGTCCGCTGTTAGACTAGATGATGTCACACTACAGTCCACTGTTAGACTAGATGATGTCACACTACAGTCCACTGTTAGACTAGATGATGTCACACTACAGTCCGCTGTTAGACTAGATGATGTCACACTACAGTCCACTGTTAGACTTCATCACACCAAGAAAACATTACATTTCTTATTTCTCTCTCTCTGTCTCTCTGGGTGATCAGGGAGTCGTTACGACAACGGTCTCCATGGAGACGCGGGGTCCTTAGAGTCAAGGTGTCCAAGGAGAGTCCCTGTCTGATCAAAGGACCCCAGATTAACTCCAAACTGAGAAACCTTATTGAAGTAGCCAATTACCACACACACACACACACACACACACACACAAACACACGCACACACACACACACACACACACACACACACACACACACACACCGTTAACATGGTAAAAGAGAAACCGTTTAAAGGGAAGGAATCTGCATTAGGGCTGAGCTCTCAAACTTTTTCCTTTTGATTTAAAAGAAACTACTTTTAAAATTACTTAAAAGGACTCTGTCCCCTCCCTCTCCCCTCTCCCTCTCCCCTCCCTCCCTTTCCCTCTCCCCCTCCCTCTCTTTCTCTCCTCCCTCTCCCCCTCCCTCCCTTTCCCTCTCCCCCTCCCTCTCTTTCTCTCTCCCTCTCCCCTCCCTCTCCCTCTCCCCCTCCCTCTCTTTCTCTCTCCCTCTCCCCTCCCTTTCCCTCTCCCCCTCCCTCTCTTTCTCTTCTCCCTCTCCCCTCCCTCTCCCTCTCCCCCTCCCTCTCTTTCTCTCTCCCTCTCCCCTCCCTCTCCCTCTCCCCCTCCCTCTCTTTCCCTCTCCCCTCCCTCTCCCCTCCCTCCTTCCTCCTCTTTCTCTCTCCCTCTCCCCCTCCCTCTCTTTCTCTCTCTCCCTCTCCCCTCCCTTTCCCCCTCCCTCTCTTTATCTCTCCCCTCCCTCTCCCCCTCCCTCTCTTTCTCTCTCCCTCTCCCCCTCCCTCTCTTTCTCTCTCCCTCTCCCCTCCCTCTCCCTCTCCCCCTCCCTCTCTTTCTCTCTCCCTCTCCCCTCCCTCTCCCTCTCCCCCTCCCTCTCTTTCTCTCTCCCTCTCCCCTCCCTTCCCCCTCCCCCTCCCTCTCTTTCTCTCTCCCTCTCCCCTCCCTCTCTTTCTCTCTCTCCCTCTCCCCTCCCTTTCCCTCTCCCCCTCCCTCTCTTTCTCTCTCCCTCTCCCCTCCCTCTCCCCCTCCCTCTCTTTCTCTCTCCCTCTCCCCCTCCCTCTCTTTCTCTCTCCCTCTCCCCTCCCTCTCCCTCTCCCCCTCTCTCTCTCTCTCCCTCTCTCTCTCTCCCTCTCTTTCTCTCTCCCTCTCCCCTCCCTCTCCCTCTCCCCCTCCCTCTCTTTCTCTCTCCCTCTCCCCTCCCACTCCCTCTCCCCCTCCCTCTCTTTCTCTCTCCCTCTCCCCCTCCCTCTCTTTCTCTCTCCCTCTCCCCTTTCCTCTCCCTCTCTTTCTCCCTCTCCCCTCCCTCTCCCCCTCCCTCTCTCTCTCTCCCTCTCTTTCTCTCTCCCTCTCCCCCTCCCTCTCTTTCTCTCTCCCTCTCCCCTCCCTCTCCCTCTCCCCCTCCCTCTATTTCTCTCTCCCTCTCCCTCCCTCTCCCTCTCCCCCTCCCTCTCTTTCTCTCTCCCTCTCCCCCTCCCTCTCTTTCTCTCTCCCTCTTCCCTCCCTCTCTTTCTCCCTCCCCCATCCCTCTCCCCTCCCTCTCTCTCTCTCTCTCTCTCCCCCTCTGTTTCCATCAATCATCATCAATCTGAGTGCCCCATGCTATTCACGCACACACACAAACTGTAGACATTCTTTCTGTGTAATGTTGTTGAACGCTCGTTTCCCTGGTGTGGGTTGCCATCGGTAACGAGGTAGCATCTGGCTCCAGGTGCAATGCTGCCACCCTCCACAGACCAAGGTCTCAAACACACGCACACACACACACACACACAGTGTTTTCATAGAGGAATATGACTGAGACTGTGAGAGAGGGACAGAGATGGTATTTATGTAAAGTCTGAAGCTCTGGGTGAACTACTACCACAAGTGGTCAGGTGTCCATCCAGTACACACCATCCACCTCCATTATACACCATCCACCTCCATTATACACCATCCACCTCCATTATACACCATCCACCTCCATTATACACCATCCACCTCCATTATACACCATCCACCTCCATTATACACCATCCACCTCCATTATACACCATCCATTATACACCATCCACCTCCATTATACACCATCCACCTCCATTATACACCATCCACCTCCATTATACACCATCCACCTCCATTATACACCATCCACCTCCATTGTACACCATCCACCTCCATTATACACCATCCACCTCCATTATACACCATCCATTATACACCATCCACCTCCATTATACACCATCCACCTCCATTATACACCATCCACCTCCATTATACACCATCCACCTCCATTATACACCATCCAGTATACACCATCCACCTCCATTATACACCATCCACTTCCATTATACACCATCCAGTATACACCATCCACCTCCATTATACACCATCCACCTCCATTATACACCATCCACCTCCATTATACACCATCCATTATACACCATCCACCTCCATTATACACCATCCACCTCCATTATACACCATCCACCTCCATTATACACCATCCACCTCCATTATACACCATCCACCACCATTATACACCATCCACCTCCATTATACACCATCCACCTCCATTATACACCATCCAGTATACACCATCCACCTCCATTATACACCATCCACCTCCATTATACACCATCCACCTCCATTATACACCATCCATTATACACCATCCACCTCCATTATACACCATCCACCTTCCATTATACACCATCCACCTCCATTATACACCACCCACCACCATTATACACCATCCACCTCCATTATACACCATCCACCTCCATTATACACCATCCACCTCCAGTATACACCATCCATCTCCATTATACACCATCCACCACCTTTATACACCATCCACCTCCATTATACACCATCCATTATACACCATCCAACTCCATTATACACCATCCACCTCCATTATACACCATCCACCTCCATTATACACCATCCATTATACACCATCCACCTCCATTATACACCATCCACCTCCATTATACACCATCCACCTCCCTTATACACCATCCACCTCCATTATACACCATCCACCTCCAGTATACACCATCCACCGCCATTATACACCATCCACCTCCATTATACACCATCCACCTCCATTATACACCATCCATTATACACCATCCACCTCCATTATACACCATCCACCTCCCTTATACACCATCCACCTCCATTATACACCATCCACCTCCAGTATACACCATCCACCTCCATTATACACCATCCACCTCCTAGTATACACCATCCATCTCCTCATTATACACCATCCACCACCATTATACACCATCCACCTCCATTATACACCATCCATTATACACCATCCAACTCCATTATACACCATCCACCTCCATTATACACCATCCACCTCCATTATACACCATCCATTATACACCATCCACCTCCATTATACACCATCCACCTCCATTATACACCATCCACCTCCAGTATACACCATCCATCTCCATTATACACCATCCACCACCATTATACACCATCCACCTCCATTATACACCATCCATTATACACCATCCAACTCCATTATACACCATCCACCTCCATTATACACCATCCACCTCCATTATACACCATCCATTATACACCATCCACCTCCATTATACACCATCCACCTCCATTATACACCATCCACCTCCATTATACACCATCCACCACCATTATACACCATCCACCTCCATTATACACCATCCACCACCATTATACACCATCCTCCACCATTATACACCATCCTCCACCATTATACACCATCCACCGCCATTATACACCATCCACCTCCATTATACACCATCCACCTCCAGTATACACCATCCATTATACACCATCCAACTCCATTATACACCATCCACCTCCATTATACACCATCCACCATCCATTATACACCATCCACCTCCATTATACACCATCCATTATACACACTATCCACCTCCATTATACACCATCCACCTCCATTATACACCATCCACCGCCATTATACACCATCCATTATACACCATCCACCTCCATTATACACCATCCACCTCCATTATACACCATCCACCACCATTATACACCATCCACCTCCATTATACACCATCCACCACCATTATACACCATCCTCCACCATTATACACCATCCTCCACCATTATACACCATCCACCTCCATTATACACCATCCATTATACACCATCCACCTCCATTATACACCATCCACCTCCATTATACACCATCCACCACCATTATACACCATCACTGCCATTATACACCATCCACCTCCATTATACACCATCCACTTCCATTATACACCATCCACCTCCATTATACACCATCCACCTCCAGTATACACCATCCACCTCCATTATACACCATCCACCACCATTATACACCATCCACCTCCATTATACACCATCCACCACCATTATACACCATCCACCTCCATTATACACCATCCACCTCCATTATACACCATCCACCATCCATTATACACCATCCACCTCCATTATACACCATCCATTATACACCATCCACCTCCATTATACACCATCCATTATACACCATCCACCTCCATTATACACCATCCACCTCCATTATACACCATCCACCTCCATTATACACCATCCACCTCCATTATACACCATCCACCTCCATTATACACCATCCACCACCATTATAGGTTTAGGGGTTAGGTTGAGGGTTAGGGGTTAGGGTTAGGTTGAAGGTTAGGGGTTAGGGTTAGGGTTAGGTTGAGGGTTAGATTTAGGTTGAGGGTTAGGGTTAGGTTGAGGGTTAAGGTTAGGTTTGAGCGTTAAGGTTAGGTTTAGGTTGAGGGTTAAGTTTAGGTTGAGGGTTAGGGGTTAGGTTTAGGGTTAAGGTTAGGTTTAGGTTGAGGGTTAGGGGTTAGGTTTAGGGTTAAGGTTAGGTTTAGGTTGAGGGTTAGGGGTTAGGGGTTAGGTTGAGTGTTAAGTTTAGGTTGAGGGTTAGGGGTTAGGTTTAGGTTTGAGGGTTAAGGTTAGGGGTTAGGTTTAGGTTGAGGGTTAGGTTTAGGGTTAAGGTTAGGTTTAGGTTGAGGGTTAGGGGTTAGGTTGAGGGTTAAGTTTAGGTTGAGGGTTAGGGGTTAGGTTTAGGTTTCTAGGGTTAAGGTTAGGTTTAGGTTGAGGGTTAGGTTTTAGGTTGAGGGTTAGTGGTAAATAGGATTTTTTTTTCTACCCCCAAAAATCTGGAAAAAGAATGTAAAAAAGCTGAGTGTGTATAATGTCATGTAATAGAAGTATAGCCTCAGCTGTAAAGCTACTGGTCTGTATCACACCACCATCCTGCCTCACACATCCTCTCTAAGAAACACCTTTCACCCTCTCTCTCTCTCTCTCTCTCTCTCTCTCACACACACACACACACACACACACACACACACACACACACATACACACAGATTACCACGCTATGGCTAATGTCTAAAAAGCTTATGGAGAATCACTGAGCTGCTTAAGAGGGGGCTGGTGGGAGAGAGAGAGAAAAGAGAGAGCCCAAGACAGAGACAGTGAGAGATAGATTTAGGGGAGGGATGGAGAGGGGGATGGATGGTGAGGGAGGGAGAGGAGGAGGGGAGAGAGAGAGATTTAGGGAGAGGGGATGGAGAAGGGGAGAGAGATTTAGGGAGAGGGATGGCGAGAGATGGAGAGAAAGAGAGACAGAGAGAGACAGAGAGACACAGAGAGACAGAGAGAGAGAGACAGAGACAGAAAAGAGACACAGAGACAGAGAGACACAGAGACAGAGACAGAGAGAGAGACAGAGAGACAGAGACAGAGAGAGAGACACAGAGACACAGAGACAGAGAGACAGAGAGACAATGAGACAGAGACACACAGAGAGAGAGAGACAGAGACAGAGAGAGAGACACAGAGACACAGAGACAGAGAGACAGAGAGACAGAGAGACAAAGAGACAGAGAGACACAGACAGAGAGAGAGAAACAGACACAGAGCGACAGAGAGACAGAGAAAGACCAGACAGTCCTGAAGCTAAAACCAGCACGGCTGTTGTTAGGGTGAGAGACCCTTAACACAGTGGAATGGACCGGCTGGGTGGTTAGGGGTGAGAGACCCTTAACACAGTGGAATGGACCGGCTGGGTGGTTAGGGTGAGACCCTTAACACAGTGGAATGGACCGGCTGGGTGGTTAGGGTGAGAGACCCTTAACACAGTGGAATGGACCGGCTGGGTGGTTAGGGTGAGAGACCCTTAACACAGTGGAATGGACCGGCTGGGTGGTTAGGGTGAGAGACCCTTAACACAGTGGAATGGACCGGCTGGGTGGTTAGGGTGAGAGACCCTTAACACAGTGGAATGGACCGGCTGGGTGGTTAAGGTGAGAGACCCTTAACACAGTGGAATGGACCGGCTGGGTGGTTAGGGTGAGAGACCCTTAACACAGTGGAATGGACCGGCTGAACACTGTGGTTAGGGTGTTAACGGCCCAGCCAAAGTTACTTGAAAAACAACGGGGTGCGGAAGAGCCTAAATTACTGATTAGATATGGAGAGAATAGGATGGATAGACAGAGAGGATGGGATGGAGAGAGAGGGGTGAGAGAGGATGGATGGAGAGAGAGGATGGATAAAGAGAGAGGGATGAGAGAGGATGGATAGAGAGAGAATGGATGGAGAGAGAGGGATGAGAGATGATGAATAGAGAGAGAGGATGGAGAGAGAGGATGGATAGAGAGAGGATAGATAAAGAGAGAGGGATGAGAGAGGATGGATAAAGAGAGAGGATGGATAGAGAGAGAGGGATGAGAGAGGATGGATAAAGAGAGAGGGATGATAGAGAGAGAGAATGGATGGAGAGAGAGGGATGAGAGATGATGGATAGAGAGAGAGGATGGATAGAGAGAGGATGGATGGAGAGAGAGGGATGAGAGAGGATGGATAAAGAGAGAGGATGGATAGAGAGAGAGGATGGATGGAGAGAGAGAGAGGATGATGGAGAGAGAGAGAGAGGATGGATAGAGAGAGAGGATGGATAGAGAGAGAGGATGGATATAGAGAGAGGATGGATAGAGAGAGGATGGATGGAGAGAGAGAGGGATGAGAGAGGATGGATAGAGAGAGAGGATGGATAGAGAGAGAGGATGGATAGAGAGAGAGGATGGATAGAGAGAGAAGGGTGGATGGAGAAAGAGATGGAGAGCTGCAGTCATCCTAACTAATACTGATTTATATATTAAGGACACTGCACTGCAGTCCTGTCTACAGAGAGAGAGAGAGAGAGAAAGAGAGAGAGAGGGGGGATGAATGATGATATGATGGTAGTTATATTTAATAGAGTAGATAGTTTCATACTCATTC
This sequence comes from Oncorhynchus mykiss, assembly GCF_057628025.1. Taxonomy (NCBI): domain Eukaryota; kingdom Metazoa; phylum Chordata; class Actinopteri; order Salmoniformes; family Salmonidae; genus Oncorhynchus; species Oncorhynchus mykiss. Next base: position 6,431,141 of record NC_143034.1, read on the forward strand.
ATAGTAACAGTTGTCTGGTAAAGTTACTGCTGAACTACACTGGTAGGGATGATGGGGAGGGAGGGAGGGAGGGAGGGAGGGAGGGAGGGAGGGAGGGAGGGAGGGAGGGAGGGAGGGAGGGAGGGAGAGGGAGGGAGGAGGGAATCTTTAGTATTGCAGTACAGTAGAGGAGTTTTCTTCCTTCCCTTCTAATGAGAGACTGATTCAGAACTGGGAGACCAGTGCTGTGTCCCAAACCGTATTCTATTCCCTACATACTGTGGGTGCTGGTTGAAAGTAGTCCACTATATAGGGAATAGGGTGCCGTTTTTTTTGGACAGCAGGACTTTCCCGGCCAATCAGTGACGTTGAGAGAGAAATGAGGCCAGTGGTTTTAAAACCTGTCCTCGGTGACCTCGGCCCTCAACTAACTCACCTGATCCCCAGCCGTTCCATGTGTTGTAGCCCTCAACTAACTCACCTGATCCCCAGCCGTTCCATGTGTTGTAGCCCTCAACTAACTCACCTGATCCCCAGCCGTTCCATGTGTTGTAGCCCTCAACTAACTCAACTGATCCCCAGCCGTTCCATGTGTTGTAGCCCTCAACTAACTCACCTGATCCCCAGCCGTTCCATGTGTTGTAGCCCTCAACTAACTCACCTGATCCCCAGCCGTTCCATGTGTTGTAGCCCTCAACTAACTCACCTGATCCCCAGCCGTTCCATGTGTTGTAGCCCTCAACTAACTCAACTGATCCCCAGCCGTTCCACGTGTTTGATCCACAACTATATATATATTATATTAAGCATGCCTTGTGGTTAGTCTTCTACCAATACCCAACTCAGAGGCCTTGTGGTTAGAGTCTTCTACCAATACCCAACTCAGAGGCCTTGTGGTTAGAGTCTTTTACCAATACCCAACTCAGAGGCCTTGTGGTTAGAGTCTTCTACCAATACCCAACTCAGAGGCCTTGTGGTTAGAGTCTTCTACCAATACCCAACTCAGAGGCCTTGTGGTTAGAGTCTTCTACCAATACCCAACTCAGAGGCCTTGTGGTTAGAGTCTTCTACCAATACCCAACTCAGAGGCCTTGTGGTTAGAGTCTTCTACCAATACCCAACTCAGAGGCCTTGGGGTTAGAAGTCTTCTACCAATACCCAACTCAGAGGCCTTGTGGTTAGTCTTCTACCAATACCCAACTCAGAGGCCTTGTGGTTAGAGTCTTCTACCAATACCCAACTCAGAGGCTACCAATACCCAACTCAGAGGCCTTGGGTTAGAGTCTTCTACCAATACCCAACTCAGAGGCCTTGTGGTTTTAGTCTTCTACCAATACCCAACTCAGAGGCCTTGTGGTTAGAGTCTTCTACCAATACCCAA
>NC_143034.1:6437500-6462500 GCF_057628025.1 Oncorhynchus mykiss
TATACACTATATACACTATACACTATACACTGTATACACTATACACTGTATACACTGTATACACTATATACACTATATACACTATACACTATTGTTACGGTTTTCTTGTGGTGAAGGAGAGTCGGACCAAAATGCAGAGTGGTTAATTAGATACATCTTTGATGAATGATGAAACACGAACAATACAAAAACAATAAACGTAACATGAAAACCTAAACAGCCTCTCTGGTGACAACAAACACAGGAACAATCACCCACGACACACTCAAAGAATATGGCTGCCTAAATATGGTTCCCAATCAGAGACAACGATAAACACCTGCCCCTGATTGAGAACCACTCCAGACAGCCATAGACTTTTCTAGATAACCCCACTAAGCCACAATCCCGAAACCTACGAAAAACCCCAAGACAAAACACACCACATAATAAACCCTTGTCACACCCTGGCCTGACCAGAATAATAAAGAAAACACAAAATACTAAGACCAGGGTGTGACAGGAGGCTATATACAGGAGGTACCAGTACAGAGTCAATGTGGAGGTTATATACAGGGGGTACCAGTACAGAGTCAATGTGGAGGTTATATACAGGGGGTACCAGTACAGAGTCAATGTGGAGGCTATAGACAGGGGGTACCAGTACATAGTCAATGTGGAGGCTATATACAGGGGGTACCAGTACAGAGTCAATGTGGAGGCTATATACAGGGGGTACCGGTACAGAGTCAATGTGGAGGCTATATACAGGGGGTACCAGTACAGAGTCAATGTGGAGGCTATATACAGGAGGTACCAGTACAGAGTCAATGTGGAGGCTATATACTGGGGCGGCAGCGTAGCCTAGTGGTTAGAGTGTTGGACTAGTAACCGAAAGGTTGCAAGTTCAAATCCCCGAGCTGACAAGGTACAAATCTGTCGTTCTGCCCCTGAACAGGCAGTTAACCCACTGTTCCTAGGCCGTCATTGAAAATAAGAATTTGTTCTTAACTGACTTGCCTAGTAAAATAAAGGTAAAAAAAAAAAAAAAAAAAAAAAAAAAAAAAATGTGGAGGCTATATACAGGGGGTACCAGTACAGAGTCAATGTGGAGGTTATATACACGGGGTACCAGTACAGAGTCAATGTGGAGGCTATATACAGGGGGTACCAGTACAGAGTCAATGTGGAGGCTATATACAGGGGGTACCAGTACCGAGTCAATGTGGAGACTATATACAGGGGGTACCAGTACAGAGTCAATGTGGAGACTATATACAGGGGGTACCGGTACAGAGTCAATGTGGAGGCTATATACAGGGGGTACCAGTACAGAGTCAATGTGGAGGCTATATACAGGAGGTACCAGTACAGAGTCAATGTGGAGGCTATATACAGGGGGTACCAGTACAGAGTTAATGTGGAGGCTATATACAGGGGGTACCAGTACAGAGTTAATGTGGAGGCTATATACAGGGGGTACCAGTACAGAGTCAATGTGGAGGTTATATACAGGGGGTACCAGTACAGAGTCAATGTGGAGGTTATATACAGGGGGTACCAGTACAGAGTCAATGTGGAGGCTATATACAGGAGGTACCAGTACAGAGTCAATGTGGAGGCTATATACAGGGGGTACCAGTACATAGTCAATGTGGAGGCTATATACAGGGGGTACCAGTACAGAGTCAATGTGGAGGCTATATACTGGGGGTACCAGTACAGAGTCAAAATACTAAGACCAGGGTGTGACAGACTATACACACTATATACACAAAACAGTATACACTATACACTATATACACTATACACTATATACACTATACACTATATACACTATACAATATTCACTGTATACACTATACACTATATACACTATACAGTATACAATATACACTATATACACTATACACTATATACACTATACACTATATACACTATACACTATTCACTGTATACACTATACACTATATACACTATACAGTATACAATATACACTATATACACTATATACACTATACACTATACACTATCTACACTATACACTATATACACTATACACTATAGACTATATACACTATACACTATACACTATACACTATATATACTATACACCATATACACTATACTCTATACACTATATACACTATACACTATACACTATATACACTATACACTGCTAAGGGAGTTTACACTATATTCATAGAGGGTGTTTATACTATATTCACAGAGGGAGTTTACACTATATTCACAGAGGGAGTTTATACTATATTCACAGAGGGAGTTTATACTATATTCACAGAGGGAGTTTACACTATATTCATAGACAGAGTTTACACTATATTCACAGAGGGAGTTTACACTATATTCACAGAGGGTGTTTACACTATATTCACAGAGGGAGTTTACACTATATTCACAGAGGGTGTTTACACTATATTCACAGACAGAGTTTACACTATATTCACAGAGGGAGTTTACACTATATTCACAGAGGGTGTTTACACTATATTCACAGAGGGAGTTTACACTATATTCATAGACAGAGTTTACACTATATTCACAGAGGGAGTTTACACTATATTCACAGACAGAGTTTACACTATATTCACAGAGGGAGTTTATACTATATTCACAGAGGGAGTTTACACTATATTCACAGAGGGAGTTTATACTATATGATTAGAGGGAGTTTACACTATATGATTAGAGGGAGTTTACACTACATTATTAGAGGGAGTCTACACTGCATTATTAGAGGGAGTTTACACTACATTATTAGAGGGACTTTACACTACATTATTAGAGGGAGTTTACACTACATTATTAGAGGGACTTTACACTACATTAATAGAGGGAGTTTACACTACATTATTAGAGGGAGTTTACACTACATTATTAGAGGGACTTTACACTACATTATTAGAGGGAGTTTACACTAGGTTAATAGAGGGAGTTTACACTACATTATTAGAGGGAGTTTACACTACATTATTAGAGGGAGTTTACACTAGATTAATAGAGGGAGTTTACACTACATTATTAGAGGGAGTTTACACTAGGTTAATAGAGGGAGTTTACACTACATTATTAGAGGGAGTTTACACTACATTATTAGAGGGAGTTTACACTAGATTAATAGAGGGAGTTTACACTACATTATTAGAGGGAGTTTACACTAGGTTAATAGAGGGAGTTTACACTACATTATTAGAGGGAGTTTACACTACATTATTAGAGGGAGTTTACACTACATTATTAGAGGGAGTTTACACTACATTATTAGAGGGAGTTTACACTAGGTTAATAGAGGTAGTTTACACTAGGTTAATAGAGGTTGTTTATTTTCTAATGAGTGATGGGAAGTGAACAAGTGCACACTTCAGGAGAAATTACAGGCTATTGGGATGCAACCAGAGTGTGTGTGTCTGACGTGTCCCTCTTCCTGTCGCCCTCTGTGTCTCTCCAGTCCCCACAGCGCCCCCTCAGGCTGTAGAGGTAACAGCAGTCAGCTCCTCCGCTATCAGATTCACCTGGAACCCTCCGCCTCAGCAGTTCATCAACGGGATCAACCAGGGATACAAGGTAGGAAACAGTCAATCAACCAGGGATACAAGGTAGGAAACAGTCAATCAACCAGGGATACAAGGTAGGAAACAGTCAATCAACCAGGGATACAAGGTAGGAAACAGTCAATCAACCAGGGATACAAGGTAGGAAACAGTCAATCAACCAGGGATACAAGGTAGGAAACAGTCAATCAACCAGGGATACAAGGTAGGAAACAGTCAATCAACCAGGGATACAAGGTAGGAAACAGTCAATCAACCAGGGATACAAGGTAGGAAACAGTCAATCAACCAGGGATACAAGGTAGGAAACAGTCAATCAACCAGGGATACAAGGTAGGAAACAGTCAGGAAACAGTAAGGGTTAGGTTAGGGTTAGGGTTAGGGTTAGGGTTAGGGGTTAGGGTTAGGGTTAGGGTTAGGGTTAGGGGTTAGGGTTAGGGTTAGGGTTAGGGTTAGGGTTAGGGTTAGGGGTTAGGGTTAGGGTTAGGGTTAGGGTTAGGGTTAGCCCACATTGTTCAGGATGTTTGTGTTCATGTTTTTCTGAAACTTCTCCCCCTCTCTCTTTCCTCCCCTCTCTCTCTCTCTCCCTTGCTCTTTATCCCTCTGTCTATCTCTCTCTCCCTTCCTCTCTCTCTCTCTCTCTCTCTGTCTCTCTCTCTCCCCCTCTCTCCCTCTCTCTCTCTCTCTTTCTCTCTCTCTCTCCCCCTCTCTCTCCTCCCCTCTCTCCTCCCCTCTCTCTCCTCTCTCTCTCCTCCCCTCTCTCTCCCCTATCCGCCCCTCTCTCTCTCATCCCTTCTCTCTCTCTTTCTCTCTCCTCCCCTCTCTCTCCTCCTTTCTCTTTCCCCTCTCCTCCCCTCTCTCACCTCTCTCTCCTCCCCTCTCCTCCCATCTCTCTCCTCCCCTCTCTCTCCTCCCCTCTCGCTCCTCCCCTCTCTCTCCTCCCCTCTCGCTCCTCCCCTCTCTCCTGCCATCTCTCTCTCCTCCCCTCTCTCTCCCCTTCTCTCCTCCCCGCTCTCCTCCCCTCTCTCTTTTCCCCTCTCTATCCCCTCTCTCTCCTCCCCTCTCTCCCCTCTTTCTCTCCTGTCTCTTCTCTCTCCCCTCTCTCTCTCATCTCTCCCCTCTCTCTCCCCTCCTTATCCTCTCCTCATCTTTCTCTCCTCTCTCCCCTTACCCCTCTATGTTTCCCTTTCTCTCATTCAGTTGCTAGTCTGGCCAGAGCACTCCCCCGAGGCTGTAACCATAGTGACCATCACCCCCGACTACCCCGGTTCCCGCCTCACCGGATTGGTTGTTGGACTAAGGAAGTTCACCTGGTATCTAGGCTCCACCCTCTGCTTCACCACGCCCGGCGATGGACCCAAGAGCCCTCCCATACTACTACAGACACACGAAGACAGTACGTACAAACACACACACACACACACACACACACACACACACACACACACACACACACACACACACAGACACACACACACACACACTCACACTCTTCTCTCGCCCTCTCTCCCCGTTCTCTCTCCCTCTCTCCCCCTTCTCTCTCCCTCTCGCCCCCCTTCTCTCTCCCTCTCTCCCCGTTCTCTCTCCCTCTCTCCCCTTCTCTCTCCCTCTCTCCCCCCTTCTCTCTCCCTCTCTCCCCGTTCTCTCTCCCTCTATCCCCCCTTCTCTCTCCCTCTCTCCCCCTTCTCTCTCCCTCTATCCCCCCTTCTCTCTCCCTCTCTCCCCCCTTCTCTCTCCCTCTCTCCCCCCTTCTCTCTCCCTCTATCCCTCCCTTCTCTCTCCCTCTCTGGGATGGGGGTATTGTACAATAGATATTGATTGGGTGTAGGGCGTGTATCAGGGTTAACGGTGGGTATAATTAATGAACAATAGATATTGATTGTGTGTGTGTGTGTGTGTGTGTGTGTGTGTGTGTGTGTGTGTGTGTGTGTGTGTGTGTGTGTGTGTCCATGTGTGTGCGTGTGTGCGTGTGTGCGTGCGTGTGTCTGTGTGTCTGTGTGTGTGTGTACAGCTCCAGGTCCGGTGGGTCACTTGAGCTTCACTGAGATCCTGGACACGTCTCTGAGGGTGAGCTGGGCAGAGCCTAAAGACAAGAACGGCATCATCACAGGTGAGATGGAACACTGGGGTACTCTAGAACCCTGCTCTAGAACTACAACACTAGAACCCTGTTCTAGAACTACAATACTAGAGCCCTTCTCTAGAACTACAACACTAGAACTATACTCTAGAACTACAACACTATAACTCTGCTCTAGAACTACAACACTAGAACTATACTCTAGAACTACAACACTAGAACTATACTCTAGAACTACAACACTAGAACCCTGTTCTAGAACTACAACACTAGAACTATACTCTAGAACTACAACACTAGAACTATACTCTAGAACTACAACACTAGAACCCTGTTCTAGAACTACAACACTAGAACTATACTCTAGAACTACAACACTAGAACTATACTCTAGAACACATATGTCAGAGTCAAGGCCCGCGGGCCACATCCGGCCCGCAAGAAGGTTTTTTACGGCCCCTGGGATGATCTTGATTTATTATTAGAACCGGCCCGCAGCAAGCCGGCAGCCCGCAGATCTTTTACACGCACCAATACTACATTTCCCACAATGCAAAGGTGACGCACCGAGCAGTAGGCTGCTTCATTTCAATATTTATTGGCACAGCAGTCGTCAGCATCACAGTAAAATTAACTTTCAGATTACCCATCAAAAATGGCAAAACGGAAGGTGGATACTGAGAACCGGGGGTTTCAAACAAGGTGGGAGTCGGAGTATATGTTCACGAAGGTAGCTGGAAAACCTGTGTGTCTTCTGTGTGGAGAAAGTGTGGCGGTACTGAAAGAGTATAATCTGAGACGACATTATGAAACGAAACACGCGGACACACACGCGGACGCAACTGTCAAGGCCAGTTTTATTTTGGCAGAAGAGATCGCTAAATCAGCCCGGCCATTTACGGAGGGGGATTTCATCAAAAACTGCATGATTAAAGTTTGTGACGAAGTTTGCCCAGAAAAAAGGCAACTCTTTTTAAATGTGAGTCTGAGCAGAAACACCATTGCCGAGAGAGTAGACCAGTTGTCCATCAATCTAAAAGAGCAGCTTGTGAAAAAGGGAAAAGATTTTATTGCATATTCCTTGGCTGTGGATGAGAGCACCGACATTTCTGACATTGCCCAGTTGTCAATTTTCATCCGCGGAGTGGACTCCAACCTAAGCGTGACAGAGGAGTTTTTGGCTTTACGTCCTATGCATGGCACAACTACGGGGCATGATTTGTATGAAGAGGTGTCAAGATGTGTAAATGAGATGGAGCTGCCTTGGGAAAAACTCGTGGGTTTGACAACCGACGGAGCACCTGCGATGTGTGGACACAGGAGCGGACTGGTGGCGAAGATACGGGAAAAGATGCAAGAGGAAAACGCGACAGGTGAGCTGACAGCTTATCATTGTATCATACACCAGGAAGCGTTGTGCGGTAAAGCCTTGAAAATGGAGCATGTAATGAGCATCATCACGCGCACAGTTAACTTTATCAGAGCCAAAGGTTTGAATCACCGCCAGTTCAAGGCATTTCTGACGGAGTTAGAAACGGAGCATGGTGATTTGCCTTATCACACAGAGGTGCGATGGCTAAGCCAGGGAAAGGTGCTTCAAAGATGTTTCGAGCTTCGTGAGGAGATTTGTCTATTCTTGGACAGCAAAGGGAAAGACACAACACAACTCCGAGACGAAATGTTTCTGTGTGAAATGGCTTTTCTGTGTGACATTACGAGTCATCTGAATGCAATAAACTTGCAGCTGCAGGGTCGGGATCGTGTCATCTCTGATATGTACAGTACAGTGAAGGCATTTAAAACCAAACTGACTCTGTGGGAGACGCAGATGCGGAAAGAAAATTTGAGCCACTTTCCCAGCTGCCAGACCATGAAAGAGAAGCTCTCTACCAGTGCGTTCCCGAGCACACAGTTGGCTGATAAAATAGGTATGCTTGCCGCTGACTTTCGACGCCGATTTGCTGACTTTGAAGCACAAAAAAGCAGGTTGGAACTGCTCGGTAACCCATTTGCTGTTGACGTGGAAAGCTCACCACCAAACCTCCAAATGGAGTTGATTGACCTCCAATGCAATGATGCACTGAGGGCAAAATATGCGGCAGTGGGTGCTGCGGAGTTCGCCCGTTTCCTCCCCGGCACAATGCCCCAGCTGCGCATCCAGGCTGCTCAAACGTTGTCTATGTTTGGCAGCACATACCTGTGTGAACAACTGTTTTCTTTGATGAACCTGAACAAAACATCACACAGAAGTCGACTTACTGCTGAACACCTCCACTCAATTCTGAGGATTTCTTCAGCTCAGAGCCTTACCCCGAACATTGATGAACTTGTGGAAAAGATGGGACACCACCAAGTATCACCCTCAACCTCAAACAAGTGAACATTACTGTGCAATCACATATTTAGAGTTTTTACTCAGTTCAAGTTTAAAAGTTAAAATTTAATATTTGTTTTCACTGCATGTTACTTCTCCTTAAACAAAGTGTTGTTTTTGATTAATAGATTTTTGCACTTTATTTTTTTGTATTTCAATCCAATTATATTTTAAAAATATTTCAGTTGAGTGGATGATAGAAAATTGCTATTATTGTTTTTTCTTTGAAGTAAATTTAGCCCACTTTTGCTAAAATAGAAAATATAGTCTACTGATGGTGCCTTGAATACCGGTTTCTTTCATTTAATGTTCATGTTATGGGGATATTTATATAAAGGAAATTTGTCTTTTGTGTCTGTTGAAAATTAAAGATTACTGACAGAGCCATAAGAAAATATTGCTTTATTTATCTGATCATATTGTAATATATTTGTTAGGTTTTCAGTAGGTTCAATTAGGTTCACTAGACTATATGCGTCATTTAAAAATTTTTCAATGAACATTCGAACAGTCCGGCCCTCGTCTTGTAGCTGATTTTTTTATTTGGCCCTCCGTCCATTTGACTTTGACACCCCTGCTCTAGAACTACAACACTAGAACTCTGCTCTAGAACTACAACACTAGAACTATACTCTAGAACTACAACACTAGAACTCTGCTGTAGAACCACAACACTAGAACTCTGCTCTAGAACTTCAACACTAGAACTATACTCTAGAACTACAACACTAGAACCCTGTTCTAGAACTACAACACTAGAACTCTGCTCTAGAACTACAACACTAGAACTATACTCTAGAACTACAACACTAGAACTATACTCTAGAACTACAACACTAGAACTATACTCTAGAACTACAACACTAGAACTCTGCTGTAGAACCACAACACTAGAACTCTGCTCTAGAACTTCAACACTAGAACTATACTATAGAACTACAACATTAGAACTCTGCTCTAGAACTAAATGTATTTTCTCATTCCATGGCACTGTGTGCTCACGTAGGCCTAAATGTGTTTATGAATAACATCTATACAACGTCTATGCAACATCTATACAACGTCTATACAACGTCTATACAACGTCTATGCAACGTTCTAGGTTCCTGTCAGTTGTAGCTTTGCCTATGTGAGGCAGATTCTCAGAACAATCCTCCGTTGATATGGCATTATAGAAGGACTGAGTTTGGACGAGTCTGTCTTTGGTAATTGGACAAGCCTGTCTTTGGTAGTTGGACGAGCCTGTCTTTGGTAGTTGGAAGTTGACGAGCCTGTCTTTGGTAGTTGGACGAGCCTGTCTTTGGTAGTTGGACGAGCCTGTCTTTGGTAATTGGACGAGCCTGTCTTTGGTAGTTGGACGAGCCTGTCTTTGGTAGTTGGACGAGCCTGTCTTTGGTAGTTGGACGAGCCTGTCTTTGGTAGTTGGACGAGCCTGTCTTTGGTAGTTGGACGAGCCTGCCTTTGGTAGTTGGACGAGCCTGTCTTTGGTAGTTGGACGAGCTTGTCTTTGGTAGTTGGACGAGCCTGTCTTTGGTAGTTGGACGAGCCTGTCTTTGGTAGTTGGACAAAGGGCGCTCTTTGAAAAGGGGGCTGGATAGACTACTTGAACAAGTGAAATGCAGGTATGTGACTTGTGAATACTGAAAAGGCAAAAGGCTCCAAAATATTGTCAAAGCTGCTCTCAGAAGACCATTTAAAAACCCCTTAATCCAATGAAACGAAATGGCAGGAAACCAATAATTATTTTGTGTTTCTAAATAGGAGATTAATCATAACAAAAGACACAACTCTCCTTCCATGGGCACTGTGTATAGGCTGTCCTTCACAATACACTGTGTATAGGCTGTCCGTCACAATACACTGTGTATAGGCTGTCCGTCACAATACACTGTGTGTAGGCTGTCCTTCACAATACACTGTGTATAGGCTGTCCTTCACAATACACTGTGTATAGGCTGTCCTTCACAATACACTGTGTATAGGCTGTCCTTCACAATACACTGTGTATAGGCTGTCCTTCACAATACACTGTGTATAGGCTGTCCTTCACAATACACTGTGTATAGGCTGTGTATAGGCTGTCCTTCACAATACACTGTGTATAGGCTGTCCTTCACAATACACTGTGTATAGGCTGTCCTTCACAATACACTGTGTATAGGCTGTGTATAGGCTGTCCTTCACAATACACTGTGTATAGGCTGTCCTTCACAATACACTGTGTATAGGCTGTGTATAGGCTGTCCGTCACAATACACTGTGTATAGGCTGTCCGTCACAATACACTGTGTATAGGCTGTCCTTCACAATACACTGTGTATAGGCTGTCCTTCACAATACACTGTGTATAGGCTGTCCGTCACAATACACTGTGTATAGGCTGTCCTTCACAATACACTGTGTATAGGCTGTGTATAGGCTGTGCTTCACAATACACTGTGTATAGGCTGTGCTTCACAATACACTGTGTATAGGCTGTCCTTCACAATACACTGTGTATAGGCTGTTCTTCACAATACACTGTGTATAGGCTGTTCTTCACAATACACTGTGTATAGGCTGTGCTTCCCAATACACTGTGTATAGGCTGTTCTTCACAATACGCTGTGTATAGGCTGTGCTTCCCAATACACTGTGTATAGGCTGTCCTTCACAATACACTGTGTATAGGCTGGTCTTCACAATACACTGTGTATAGGCTGTTCTTCACAATACACTGTGTATAGGCTGTCCATCACAATACACTGTGTATAGGCTGTCCTTCACAATACACTGTGTATAGGCTGTGTATAGGCTGTTCTTCACACTACACTGTGTATAGGCTGTTCTTCACAATACACTGTGTATAGGCTGTGTATAGGCTGTGCTTCACAATACACTGTGTATAGGCTGTGTATAGGCTGTGCTTCACAATACACTGTGTATAGGCTGTGCTACAATCAAGACCTGCTCTCAACAAACAGCATTAGTGTTTCCCAGGAAACAGGAAAAAAGAAACCACAACTTATATTTGCTGACCGTGACACGAGAGCTGCAACACAGATGAATGAATAACAACACTGGAACACTAAGTACATAACTCTAGAACTAGAACAGTAAAGTAGTTAGCTCTAGAACCTCAACACTAAAGTACATAGCTCTAGAACTAGAACAGAAAAGTAATTAGCTCTAGAACCTCAACACTAAAGTACATAGCTCTAGAACTAGAACAGTAAAGTACATAGCTCTAGAACTAGAACAGTAAAGTACATAGCTCTAGAACTACCACACTAAAGTACATAGCTCTAGAATACTAAATGACATAGCTCTAGAACTACAACACTAAAGTACATAGCTCTAGAACTACAACACTAAAGTACATAGCTCTAGAACTACAACACTAAAGTGCATAGCTCTAGAATACTAAATTACATAGCTCTAGAACTAGAACAGTAAAGTACATAGCTCTAGAACTACCACACTAAAGCACATAGCTCTAGAACTACAACACTAAAGTACATAGCTCTAGAATACTAAAGTACATAGCTCTAGAACTCCAACACTAAAGTACATAGCTCTAGAATACTAAATTACATAGCTCTAGAACTACGACACTAAAGTACATAGCTCTAGAACTACAACACTAAAGTACATAGCTCTAGAACTACAACACTAAAGTGCATAGCTCTAGAATACTAAAGTACATAGCTCTAGAACTCCAACACTAAAGTACATAGCTCTAGAATACTAAAGTACGTAGCTCTAGAACTACGACACTAAAGTACATAGCTCTAGAACTACAACACTAAAGTACATAGCTCTAGAACTACAACACTAAAGTGCATAGCTCTAGAATACTAAAGTACATAGCTCTAGAACTACAACACTAAAGTACATAGCTCTAGAATACTAAATTACATAGCTCTAGAACTACCACACTAAAGTACAGAGCTCTAGAACTACAACACTAAAGTACATAGCTCTAGAACTACAACACTAAAGTACATAGCTCTAGAATACTAAAGTACATAGCTCTAGAACTACAACACTAAAGTACATAGCTCTAGAATACTAAATTACATAGCTCTAGAACTACAACACTAAAGTACATAGCTCTAGAACTACCACACTAAAGTACAGAGCTCTAGAACTACAACACTAAAGTACATAGCTCTAGAACTACAACACTAAAGTACATAGCTCTAGAATACTAAAGTACATTACTCTAGAACCACAACACTATTACTTTACTCTGCTCTAGACCTACAACACTAGAACTCTTCTCTGGTCTAGAACGAGAACAATAGAACTGTACTCTGGTCCAGAACAAGAACACTGGAACTCTACTGTGCTCTAGAACTACAACACTAAAACACTAAACTGCTCTAGAACTACAACACTAAAACTCTAAACTGCTCTAGAACTACAACACTAAAACTCTAAACTGCTCTAGAACTACAACACTAAAACTCTAAACTGCTCTAGAACTACAACACTAAAACTCTAAACTGCTCTAGAACTACAACACTAAAACACTAAACTGCTCTAGAACTACAACACTAAAACTCTAAACTGCTCTAGAACTACAACACTAAAACTCTAAACTGCTCTAGAACTACAATACTACAACTCTAAACTGCTCTAGAACTACAACACTAAAACTCTAAACTGCTCTAGAACTACAACACTAAAACACTAAACTGCTCTAGAACTACAACACTAAAACTCTAAACTGCTCTAGAACTACAACACTAAAACTCTAAACTGCTCTAGAACTACAACACTAAAACTCTAAACTGCTCTAGAACTACAACACTAAAACTCTAAACTGCTCTAGAACTACAACACTAAAACTCTAAACTGCTCTAGAACTACAACACTAAAACTCTAAACTGCTCTAGAACTACAACACTAAAACTCTAAACTGCTCTAGAACTACAACACTAAAACTCTAAACTGCTCTAGAACTACAACACTAAAACTTTAAACTGCTCTAGAACTACAACACTAAAACTCTAAACTGCTCTAGAACTACAACACTAAAACTCTAAACTGCTCTAGAACTACAACACTAAAACTCTAAACTGCTCTAGAACTACAACACTAAAACTCTAAACTGCTCTAGAACTACAACACTAAAACACTAAACTGTTCTAGAACTACAACACTAAAACTCTAAACTGCTCTAGAACTACAACACTAAAACTCTAAACTGCTCTAGAACTACAACACTAAAACTCTAAACTGCTCTAGAATTACAACACTAAAACTCTAAACTGCTCTAGAACTACAACACTAAAACTCTAAACTGCTCTAGAACTAATACACTAAAACTCTAAACTGCTCTAGAACTACAACACTAAAACTCTAAACTGCTCTAGAACTACAACACTAAAACTCTAAACTGCTCTAGAACTACAACACTAAAACTCTAAACTGCTCTAGAACTACAACACTAAAACTCTAAACTGCTCTAGAACTACAACACTAAAACTCTAAACTGCTCTAGAACTACAACACTAAAACTCTAAACTGCTCTAGAACTACAACACTAAAACTCTAAACTGCTCTAGAACTACAACACTAAAACTCTAAACTGCTCTAGAACTACAACACTAAAACTCTAAACTGCTCTAGAACTACAACACTAAAACTCTAAACTGCTCTAGAACTACAACACTAAAACTCTAAACTGCTCTAGAACTACAACACTAAAACTCTAAACTGCTCTAGAACTACAACACTAAAACTCTAAACTGTTCTTGAACTACAACATAATAGTCTGTGTATTGTTTTATTAAATAGTGGATATTTAGGCTTCTTCTAACTATAACTTATATCAGACCTCTAACTATAACTAATGTCAGACCTCTAACTTATATCAGACCTCTAACTATAACTAATGTCAGACCTCTAACTTATATCAGACCTCTAACTTATATCAGACCTCTAACTTAGATCAGACCTCTAACTTATATCAGACCTCTAACTTAGATCAGACCTCTAACTTATATCAGACCTCTAACTTAGATCAAACCTCTAACTTATATCAGACCTCTAACTTATATCAGACCTCTAACTTATATCAGACCTCTAACTTAGATCAGACCTCTAACTTATATCAGACCTCTAACTTATATCAGACCTCTAACTTATATCAGACCTCTAACTTAAATCAGACCTCTAACTTATATCAGACCTCTAACTTATATCAGACCTCTAACTTATATCAGACCTCTAACTTATATCAGACCTATAACTTATATCAGACCTCTAACTTATATCAGACCTCTAACTATAACTTATATCAGACCTCTAACTTATATCAGACTTCTAACTTAAATCAGACCTCTAACTTATATCAGACCTCTAACTTATATCAGACCTCTAACTTATATCAGACCTCTAACTTATATCAGACCTATAACTTATATCAGACCTCTAACTTATATCAGACCTCTAACTATAACTTATATCAGACCTCTAACTTATATCAGACCTCTAACTATAACTTATATCAGACCTCTAACTTATATCAGACCTCTAACTATAACTTATATCAGACCTCTAACTTATATCAGACCTCTAACTTATATCAGACCTCTAACTTATATCAGACCTCTAACTTATATAAGACCTATAACTTATATCAGACCTATAACTTATATCAGACCTCTAACTATAACTTATATCAGACCTCTAACTTATATCAGACCTCTAACTATAACTTATATCAGACCTCTAACTATAACTTATATCAGACCTCTAACTATAACTTATATAAGACCTCTAACTTATATCAGACCTCTAACTATAACTTATATCAGACCTCTAACTATAACTTATATTAGACCTCTAACTATAACTTATATCAGACCTCTAACTATAACTTATATCAGACCTCTAACTTATATCAGACCTCTAACTTATATCAGACCTATAACTTATATCAGACCTATAACTTATATCAGACCTATAACTTATATCAGACCTCTAACTATAACTTATATCAGACCTCTAACTTATATCAGACCTCTAACTATAACTTATATCAGACCTCTAACTATAACTTATATCAGACCTCTAACTATAACTTATATTAGACCTCTAACTATAACTTATATAAGACCTCTAACTTATATCAGACCTCTAACTATAACTTATATCAGACCTCTAACTATAACTTATATTAGACCTCTAACTATAACTTATATCAGACCTCTAACTATAACTTATATTAGACCTCTAACTATAACTTATATCAGACCTCTAACTATAACTTATATCAGACCTCTAACTATAACTTATATTAGACCTCTAACTATAACTTATATCAGACCTCTAACTATAACTTATATCAGACCTCTAACTTATATCAGACCTCTAACTTATATCAGACCTCTAACTATAACTTATATCAGACCTCTAACTTATATCAGACCTCTAACTATAACTTATATCAGACCTCTAACTATAACTTATATCAGACCTCTAACTATAACTTATATCAGACCTCTAACTATAACTTATATCAGACCTCTAACTTATATCAGACCTCTAACTATAACTTATATAAGACCTCTAACTTATATCAGACCTCTAACTATAACTTATATCAGACCTCTAACTATAACTTATATCAGACCTCTAACTATAACTTATATCAGACCTATAACTTCCATCAGACCTCTAACTATAACTTATATCAGACCTATAACTTCCATCAGACCTCTAACTATAACTTATATCAGACCTATAACTTCCATCAGACCTCTAACTATAACTTATATCAGACCTCTAACTTATATCAGACCTCTAACTATAACTTATATCAGACCTCTAACTATAACTTATATCAGACCTCTAACTATAACTTATATCAGACCTCTAACTTATATCAGACCTCTAACTTATATCAGACCTCTAACTTATATCAGACCTCTAACTTATATCAGACCTCTAACTATAACTTATATCAGACCTCTAACTATAACTTATATCAGACCTCTAACTTATATCAGACCTCTAACTTATATCAGACCTCTAATTTATATCAGACCTATAACTTATATCAGACCTCTAACTTATATCAGACCTCTAAATATAACTTATATCAGACCTCTAACTATAACTTATATCAGACCTCTAACTTATATCAGACCTCTAACTATAACTTATATAAGACCTCTAACTATAACTTATATCAGACCTCTAACTATAACTTATATCAGACCTCTAACTATAACTTATATAAGACCTCTAACTATAACTTATATCAGACCTCTAACTTATATCAGACCTCTAACTATAACTTATATAAGACCTCTAACTATAACTTATATCAGACCTCTAACGTATATCAGACCTATAACTTCCATCAGACCTCTAACTATAACTTATATCAGACCTCTAACTATAACTTATATTAGACCTCTAACTATAACTTATATAAGACCTCTAACTATAACTTATATCAGACCTCTAACTTATATCAGACCTCTAACTATAACTTATATAAGACCTCTAACTATAACTTATATCAGACCTCTAACGTATATCAGACCTATAACTTCCATCAGACCTCTAACTATAACTTATATCAGACCTCTAACTATAACTTATATTAGACCTCTAACTATAACTTATATCAGACCTCTAACTTATATCAGACCTCTAACTTATATCAGACCTCTAACTTAAATCAGACCTCTATCTTATATCAGACCTCTAACTTATATCAGACCTCTAACTTATATCAGACCTCTAACTTATATCAGACCTCTAACTTATATCAGACCTCTAACTATAACTTATATCAGACCTCTAACTATAACTTATATCAGACCTCTAACTTATATCAGACCTCTAACTTATATCAGACCTCTAATTTATATCAGACCTATAACTTATATCAGACCTCTAACTTATATCAGACCTCTAAATATAACTTATATCAGACCTCTAACTTATATCAGACCTCTAACTTATATCAGACCTATAACTTATATCAGACCTCTAACTTATATCAAACCTCTAAATATAACTTATATCAGACCTCTAACTTATGTCAGACCTCTAACTTATATCAGACCTCTAACTTATATCAAACCTCTAACTATAACTTATATCAGACCTATAACTTATATCAGACCTATAACTTATATCAGACCTTTAACTTATATCAGACCTCTAACGTATATCAGACCTCTAACTTATATCAGACCTCTAACTTATATCAGACCTCTAACTTATATAAGACCTATAACATATATCAGATTCAGACCTCTAACTTATATCAGACCTCTAACTTATATCAGACCTCTAACTTATATCAAACCTCTAAATATAACTTATATCAGACCTCTAACTTATGTCAGACCTCTAACTTATATCAGACCTCTAACTTATATCAAACCTCTAACTATAACTTATATCAGACCTCTAACTTATATCAGACCTCTAACTTATATCAGACCTCTAACTTATATCAGACCTATAACTTATATCAGACCTATAACTTATATCAGATCTCTAACTTAAATCAGACCTCTAACTTATATCAGACCTCTAACTTATATCAGACCTCTAACTTATATCAGACCTCTAACTTATATCAGACCTATAACTTATATCAGACCTCTAACTATAACTTATATCAGACCTCTAACTATAACTTATATCAGACCTCTAACTATAACTTATATCAGACCTCTAACTATAACTTATATCAGACCTCTAACT
Organism: Oncorhynchus mykiss; assembly: GCF_057628025.1. Classification (NCBI taxonomy): domain Eukaryota; kingdom Metazoa; phylum Chordata; class Actinopteri; order Salmoniformes; family Salmonidae; genus Oncorhynchus; species Oncorhynchus mykiss. Next base: position 6,455,226 of record NC_143034.1, read on the forward strand.
ATAACTTATATCAGACCTCTAACTATAACTTATATCAGACCTCTAACTATAACTTATATCAGACCTCTAACTTAGATCAGACCTCTAACTTATATCAGACCTCTAACTTAGATCAAACCTCTAACTTATATCAGACCTCTAACTTATATCAGACCTCTAACTTATATCAGACCTCTAACTTAGATCAGACCTCTAACTTATATCAGACCTCTAACTTATATCAGACCTCTAACTTATATCAGACCTCTAACTTAAATCAGACCTCTAACTTATATCAGACCTCTAACTTATATCAGACCTCTAACTTATATCAGACCTCTAACTTATATCAGACCTATAACTTATATCAGACCTCTAACTTATATCAGACCTCTAACTATAACTTATATCAGACCTCTAACTTATATCAGACTTCTAACTTAAATCAGACCTCTAACTTATATCAGACCTCTAACTTATATCAGACCTCTAACTTATATCAGACCTCTAACTTATATCAGACCTATAACTTATATCAGACCTCTAACTTATATCAGACCTCTAACTATAACTTATATCAGACCTCTAACTTATATCAGACCTCTAACTATAACTTATATCAGACCTCTAACTTATATCAGACCTCTAACTATAACTTATATCAGACCTCTAACTTATATCAGACCTCTAACTTATATCAGACCTCTAACTTATATCAGACCTCTAACTTATATAAGACCTATAACTTATATCAGACCTATAACTTATATCAGACCTCTAACTATAACTTATATCAGACCTCTAACTTATATCAGACCTCTAACTATAACTTATATCAGACCTCTAACTATAACTTATATCAGACCTCTAACTATAACTTATATAAGACCTCTAACTTATATCAGACCTCTAACTATAACTTATATCAGACCTCTAACTATAACTTATATTAGACCTCTAACTATAACTTATATCAGACCTCTAACTATAACTTATATCAGACCTCTAACTTATATCAGACCTCTAACTTATATCAGACCTATAACTTATATCAGACCTATAACTTATATCAGACCTATAACTTATATCAGACCTCTAACTATAACTTATATCAGACCTCTAACTTATATCAGACCTCTAACTATAACTTATATCAGACCTCTAACTATAACTTATATTAGACCTCTAACTATAACTTATATAAGACCTCTAACTTATATCAGACCTCTAACTATAACTTATATCAGACCTCTAACTATAACTTATATTAGACCTCTAACTATAACTTATATCAGACCTCTAACTATAACTTATATTAGACCTCTAACTATAACTTATATCAGACCTCTAACTATAACTTATATCAGACCTCTAACTATAACTTATATTAGACCTCTAACTATAACTTATATCAGACCTCTAACTATAACTTATATCAGACCTCTAACTTATATCAGACCTCTAACTTATATCAGACCTCTAACTATAACTTATATCAGACCTCTAACTTATATCAGACCTCTAACTTATATCAGACCTCTAACTATAACTTATATCAGACCTCTAACTATAACTTATATCAGACCTCTAACTATAACTTATATCAGACCTCTAACTATAACTTATATAAGACCTCTAACTTATATCAGACCTCTAACTATAACTTATATCAGACCTCTAACTATAACTTATATCAGACCTCTAACTATAACTTATATCAGACCTATAACTTCCATCAGACCTCTAACTATAACTTATATCAGACCTATAACTTCCATCAGACCTCTAACTATAACTTATATCAGACCTATAACTTCCATCAGACCTCTAACTATAACTTATATCAGACCTCTAACTTATATCAGACCTCTAACTATAACTTATATAAGACCTCTAACTTATATCAGACCTCTAACTATAACTTATATCAGACCTCTAACTATAACTTATATCAGACCTCTAACTATAACTTATATCAGACCGCTAACTTATATCAGACCTCTAACTTATATCAGACCTCTAACTTATATCAGACCTCTAACTTATATCAGACCTCTAACTATAACTTATATCAGACCTCTAACTATAACTTATATCAGACCTCTAACTTATATCAGACCTCTAACTTATATCAGACCTCTAATTTATATCAGACCTATAACTTATATCAGACCTCTAACTTATATCAGACCTCTAAATATAACTTATATCAGACCTCTAACTATAACTTATATCAGACCTCTAACTTATATCAGACCTCTAACTATAACTTATATAAGACCTCTAACTATAACTTATATCAGACCTCTAACTATAACTTATATCAGACCTCTAACTATAACTTATATAAGACCTCTAACTATAACTTATATCAGACCTCTAACTTATATCAGACCTCTAACTATAACTTATATAAGACCTCTAACTATAACTTATATCAGACCTCTAACGTATATCAGACCTATAACTTCCATCAGACCTCTAACTATAACTTATATCAGACCTCTAACTATAACTTATATTAGACCTCTAACTATAACTTATATAAGACCTCTAACTATAACTTATATCAGACCTCTAACTTATATCAGACCTCTAACTATAACTTATATAAGACCTCTAACTATAACTTATATCAGACCTCTAACGTATATCAGACCTATAACTTCCATCAGACCTCTAACTATAACTTATATCAGACCTCTAACTATAACTTATATTAGACCTCTAACTATAACTTATATAAGACCTCTATCTTATATCAGACCTCTAACTTAAATCAGACCTCTATCTTATATCAGACCTCTAACTTATATCAGACCTCTAACTTATATCAGACCTCTAACTTATATCAGACCTCTAACTTATATCAGACCTCTAACTATAACTTATATCAGACCTCTAACTATAACTTATATCAGACCTCTAACTTATATCAGACCTCTAACTTATATCAGACCTCTAATTTATATCAGACCTATAACTTATATCAGACCTCTAACTTATATCAGACCTCTAAATATAACTTATATCAGACCTCTAACTTATATCAGACCTCTAACTTATATCAGACCTATAACTTATATCAGACCTCTAACTTATATCAAACCTCTAAATATAACTTATATCAGACCTCTAACTTATGTCAGACCTCTAACTTATATCAGACCTCTAACTTATATCAAACCTCTAACTATAACTTATATCAGACCTATAACTTATATCAGACCTATAACTTATATCAGACCTTTAACTTATATCAGACCTCTAACGTATATCAGACCTCTAACTTATATCAGACCTCTAACTTATATCAGACCTCTAACTTATATAAGACCTATAACATATATCAGATTCAGACCTCTAACTTATATCAGACCTCTAACTTATATCAGACCTATAACTTATATCAGACCTCTAACTTATATCAAACCTCTAAATATAACTTATATCAGACCTCTAACTTATGTCAGACCTCTAACTTATATCAGACCTCTAACTTATATCAAACCTCTAACTATAACTTATATCAGACCTCTAACTTATATCAGACCTCTAACTTATATCAGACCTCTAACTTATATCAGACCTATAACTTATATCAGACCTATAACTTATATCAGATCTCTAACTTAAATCAGACCTCTAACTTATATCAGACCTCTAACTTATATCAGACCTCTAACTTATATCAGACCTCTAACTTATATCAGACCTATAACTTATATCAGACCTCTAACTATAACTTATATCAGACCTCTAACTATAACTTATATCAGACCTCTAACTATAACTTATATCAGACCTCTAACTATAACTTATATCAGACCTCTAACTATAACTTATATCAGACCTCTAACTATAACTTATATCAGACCTCTAACTATAACTTATATCAGACCTCTAACTATAACTTATATCAGACCTCTAACTATAACTTATATCAGACCTCTAACTATAACTTATATCAGACCTCTAACTATAACTTATATCAGACCTCTAACTATAACTTATATCAGACCTCTAACTATAACTTATATCAGACCTCTAACTATAACTTATATCAGACCTCTAACTATAACTTATATCAGACCTCTAACTTATATCAGACCTCTAACTTATATCAGACCTCTAACTATAACTTATATAAGACCTCTAACTTATATCAGACCTCTAACTATAACTTATATTAGACCTCTAACTATAACTTATATCAGACCTCTAACTATAACTTATATCAGACCTCTAACTATAACTTATATCAGACCTCTAACTATAACTTATATCAGACCTCTAACTATAACTTATATCAGACCTCTAACTATAACTTATATCAGACCTCTAACTATAACTTATATCAGACCTCTAACTATAACTTATATCAGACCTCTAACTATAACTTATATCAGACCTCTAACTATAACTTATATCAGACCTCTAACTATAACTTATATCAGACCTCTAACTATAACTTATATCAGACCTCTAACTATAACTTATATCAGACCTCTAACTTATATCAGACCTCTAACTATAACTTATATCAGACCTCTAACTATAACTTATATCAGACCTCTAACTATAACTTATATCAGACCTCTAACTATAACTTATATCAGACCTCTAACTTATATCAGACCTCTAACTATAACTTATATCAGACCTCTAACTTATATCAGACCTCTAACTATAACTTATATCAGACCTCTAACTATAACTTATATCAGACCTCTAACTATAACTTATATCAGACCTCTAACTATAACTTATATCAGACCTCTAACTATAACTTATATCAGACCTCTAACTATAACTTATATCAGACCTCTAACTATAACTTATATCAGACCTCTAACTATAACTTATATCAGACCTCTAACTTATATCAGACCTCTAACTTATGTCAGACCTCTAACTTATATCAGACCTCTAACTTATATCAGACCTCTAACTCATATCAGACCTCTAACTTATATCAGACCTCTAACTTATATCAGACCTCTAACTTATATCAGACCTCTAACTTATATCAGACCTCTAACTTATATCAGACCTATAACTTATATCAGACCTCTAACTTATATCAGACCTCTAAATATAACTTATATCAGACCTCTAACTCATATCAGACCTCTAACTTATATCAGACCTCTAACTTATATCAGACCTCTAACTTATATCAGACCTCTAACTTATATCAGACCTCTAACTATAACTTATATCAGACCTCTAACTTATATCAGACCTCTAACTTATATCAGACCTATAACTTATATCAGACCTCTAACTTATATCAGACCTCTAACTATAACTTATATCAGACCTCTAACTTATATCAGACCTCTAACTTATATCAGACCTCTAACTTATATCAGACCTCTAACTTATATCAGACCTCTAACTTATATCAGACCTCTAACTATAACTTATATCAGACCTCTGACTTCCATCAGACCTCTAACGTATATCAGACCTCTAACTTATATCAGACCTCTAACTTATATCAGACCTCTAACTATAACTTATATCAGACCTCTGACTTCCATCAGACCTCTAACGTATATCAGACCTCTAACTTATATCAGACCTCTAACTTATATCAGACCTCTGACTTCCATCATGTGCACATTCAGATAGTCTTGTCCATCTAGGCCTACTTTCCCCTCGTTACCTTGTCTGGAATCATTGATATTGTGTCAGATATGAACCAATACCAGACATAATTAACCATACAGGCTATAAAGCCTTGGCTACACAGGTGAAACAATTTACAGCTCTGATTTTCTCCCCACTTTAACTGTGTAGGGGGGTAGATAACAGTGGTTTCCTGTTAGAGGAATTTAATTTACTCTGAATTTCTCCCCATTATAACTGTGTAGGGGGGGTAGATAACAGTGGTTTCCTTGACAAGGGTAGAAATGGAGCTTTCCAGAAATGCCAGAAGTTGTTTACTGTCCTGCTAATAGTCAACAAACAGCATTAGTGTTTCCCAGGAAACAGGAAAAAAGAAACCACAACTTATATTTGCTGACCGCGACGAGCTGCAACACAGATGAATGAATAACAACACTGGAACACTAAGTACATAGCTCTAGAACTAGAACAGTAAAGTAGTTAGCTCTAGAACCTCAACACTAAAGTACATAGCTCTAGAACTAGAACAGTAAAGTAGTTAGCTCTAGAACCTCAACACTAAAGTACATAGCTCTAAAACTAGAACAGTAAAGTAGTTAGCTCTAGAACTAGAACAGTAAAGTAGTTAGCTCTAGAACTAGAACAGTAAAGTAGTTAGCTCTAGAACTAGAACAGTAAAGTAGTTAGCTCTAGAACTAGAACAGTAAAGTTGTTAGCTCTAGAACTAGAACAGTAAAGTAGTTAGCTCTAGAACCTCAACACTAAAGTACATAGCTCTAGAACTACCACACTAAAGTACATAGCTCTAGAACTAGAACAGTAAAGTAGTTAGCTCTAGAACCTCAACACTAAAGTACATTGCTCTTGAACTACCACACTAAAGTACATAGCTCTAGAACTAGAACAGTAAAGTAGTTAGCTCTAGAACCTCAACACTAAAGTGCATAGCTCTATAACTACAACACTAAAGAACTTAGCTCTATAACTAGAACACAAAAGTAGTTCGCTCTTGAACAATATCTAGTGAAACCTAGTCTACTCTGTCCTCTCTCAGTGAAGTAGTGATGTTTCATCTGTTGTTATGCTCGGTATGAGGACAACCCTGCTGCTTCTCTTCACATTAACTATCCCTCACACACACACACACACACACACACACACACACACACACACACACACACACACACACACATGTACACACACACACACACACACACACACACATGTACACACACACACACACGCATGTACCCACACACACACACACGCATGTACACACACACACACACACACGCATGTACACACACACACACACACACACACACGCATGTACACACACACACACACACACACACAGGTACAGGTATGGTGTGATGAATGAGTGTGTGGATGTGGGTAGATCTATTTGTTGTGAAAAGGTTAGTGGGTGTGTGTGTATAACTTCTCCATCTGTAAGGCTTTATTCACATGGGAAACGTGTGTTTACGTTGCCAAAGCAAGTGAAGTAGATAAACAAAAATGAAATTAACAACAAAACATTTGTAACAGTAAACAAGTAGATAATAAACAAAAGTGAAATAAACAATAAAAAATGAACAGTAAACATTACACTCACAGAAGTTCCACAAGAATAAAGACATTTCAAATGTCATATTATGTCTA
>NC_143034.1:6467500-6475000 GCF_057628025.1 Oncorhynchus mykiss
TGACACTGGTCCACTACCAGGACATGTGTCTTCTCAGTCATGTTGACACTAGTCCACTACCAGGTCATGTGTCTTCTCAGTCATGTTGACACTGGTCCACTACCAGGACATGTGTCTTCTCAGTCATGTTGACACTGGTCCACTACCAGGTCATGTGTCTTCTCAGTCATGTTGACACTGGTCCACTACCAGGACATGTGTCTTCTCAGTCATGTTGACACTAGTCCACTACCAGGTCATGTGTCTTCTCAGTCATGTTGACACTGGTCCACTACCAGGTCATGTGTCTTCTCAGTCATGTTGACACTGGTCTACTACCAGGTCATGTGTCTTCTCAGTCATGTTGACACTGATCTACTACCAGGACATGTGTCTTCTCAGTCATGTTGACACTGATCTACTACCAGGACATGTGTCTTCTCAGTCATGTTGACACTGGTCTACTACCAGGTCATGTGTCTTCTCAGTCATGTTGACACTGGTCCACTACCAGGTCATGTGTCTTCTCAGTCATGTTGAGACTGGTCTACTACCAGGACATGTGTCTTCTCAGTCATGTTGACACTGGTCTACTACCAGGTCATGTGTCTTCTCAGTCAGGTTGACACTGGTCCACTACCAGGTCATGTGTCTTCTCAGTCATGTTGACACTGGTCCACTACCAGGACATGTGTCTTCTCAGTCATGTTGACACTGGTCCACTACCAGGTCATGTGTCTTCTCAGTCATGTTGACACTGGTCCACTACCAGGTCATGTGTCTTCTCAGTCATGTTGACACTGGTCCACTACCAGGACATGTGTCTTCTCAGTCATGTTGACACTGGTCTACTACCAGGACATGTGTCTTCTCAGTCATGTTGACACTGGTCCACTACCAGGACATGTGTCTTCTTAGTCATGTTGACACTGGTCTACTACCAGGACATGTGTCTTCTCAGTCATGTTGACACTGGTCCACTACCAAGACATGTGTCTTCTCAGTCATGTTGACACTGGTCTACTACCAGGACATGTGTCTTCTCAGTCATGTTGACACTGGTCCACTACCAGGACATGTGTCTTCTCAGTCATGTTGACACTGGTCTACTACCAGGACATGTGTCTTCTCAGTCATGTTGACACTGGTCTACTACCAGGACATGTGTCTTCTCAGTCATGTTGACACTGGTCCACTACCAGGCCATGTGTCTTCTCAGTCATGTTGACACTGGTCCACTACCAGGACATGTGTCTTCTCAGTCATGTTGACACTGGTCCACTACCAGGCCATGTGTCTTCTCAGTCATGTTGACACTGGTCCACTACCAGGTCATGTGTCTTCTCAGTCATGTTGACACTGGTCCACTACCAGGACATGTGTCTTCTCAGTCATGTTGACACTGGTCCACTACCAGGACATGTGTCTTCTCAGTCATGTTGACACTGGTCCACTACCAGGACATGTGTCTTCTCAGTCATGTTGACACTGGTCCACTACCAGGACATGTGTCTTCTCAGTCATGTTGACACTGGTCCACTACCAGGTCATGTGTCTTCTCAGTCATGTTGACACTGGTCCACTACCAGGACATGTGTCTTCTCAGTCATGTTGACACTGGTCCACTACCAGGTCATGTGTCTTCTCAGTCATGTTGACACTGGTCCACTACCAGGACATGTGTCTTCTCAGTCATGTTGACACTGGTCCACTACCAGGTCATGTGTCTTCTCAGTCATGTTGACACTGGTCCACTACCAGGACATGTGTCTTCTCAGTCATGTTGACACTGGTCCACTACCAGGACATGTGTCTTCTAAGTCATGTTGACACTGGTCTACTACCAGGTCATGTGTCTTCTCAGTCATGTTGACACTGGTCCACTACCAGGACATGTGTCTTCTCAGTCATGTTGACACTGGTCCACTACCAGGACATGTGTCTTCTAAGTCATGTTGACACTGGTCTACTACCAGGTCATGTGTCTTCTCAGTCATGTTGACACTGGTCCACTACCAGGTCACGTGTCTTCTCAGTCATGTTGACACTGGTCCACTACCAGGACATGTGTCTTCTCAGTCATGTTGACACTGGTCCACTACCAGGACATGTGTCTTCTAAGTCATGTTGACACTGGTCTACTACCAGGTCATGTGTCTTCTCAGTCATGTTGACACTGGTCTACTACCAGGACATGTGTCTTCTCAGTCATGTTGACACTGGTCCACTACCAGGTCATGTGTCTTCTCAGTCATGTTGACACTGGTCCACTACCAGGACATGTGTCTTCTCAGTCATGTTGACACTGGTCCACTACCAGGACATGTGTCTTCTCAGTCATGTTGACACTGGTCCACTACCAGGACATGTGTCTTCTCAGTCATGTTGACACTGGTCTACTACCAGGACATGTGTCTTCTCAGTCATGTTGACACTGGTCCACTACCAGGACATGTGTCTTCTCAGTCATGTTGACACTGGTCCACTACCAGGTCATGTGTCTTCTCAGTCATGTTGACACTGGTCTACTACCAGGTCATGTGTCTTCTCAGTCATGTTGACACTGGTCCACTACCAGGTCATGTGTCTTCTCAGTCATGTTGACACTGGTCTACTACCAGGTCATGTGTCTTCTCAGTCATGTTGACACTGGTCCACTACCAGGACATGTGTCTTCTCAGTCATGTTGACACTGGTCCACTACCAGGTCATGTGTCTTCTCAGTCATGTTGACACTGGTCCACTACCAGGACATGTGTCTTCTCAGTCATGTTGACACTGGTCCACTACCAGGTCATGTGTCTTCTCAGTCATGTTGACACTGGTCCACTACCAGGACATGTGTCTTCTCAGTCATGTTGACACTGGTCCACTACCAGGTCATGTGTCTTCTCAGTCATGTTGACACTGGTCCACTACCAGGACATGTGTCTTCTCAGTCATGTTGACACTAGTCCACTACCAGGTCATGTGTCTTCTCAGTCATGTTGACACTGGTCCACTACCAGGTCATGTGTCTTCTCAGTCATGTTGACACTGGTCTACTACCAGGACATGTGTCTTCTCAGTCATGTTGACACTGGTCTACTACCAGGTCATGTGTCTTCTCAGTCATGTTGACACTGGTCCACTACCAGGTCATGTGTCTTCTCAGTCATGTTGAGACTGGTCTACTACCAGGACATGTGTCTTCTCAGTCATGTTGACACTGGTCTACTACCAGGTCATGTGTCTTCTCAGTCAGGTTGACACTGGTCCACTACCAGGTCATGTGTCTTCTCAGTCATGTTGACACTGGTCCACTACCAGGACATGTGTCTTCTCAGTCATGTTGACACTGGTCCACTACCAGGTCATGTGTCTTCTCAGTCATGTTGACACTGGTCCACTACCAGGTCATGTGTCTTCTCAGTCATGTTGACACTGGTCCACTACCAGGACATGTGTCTTCTCAGTCATGTTGACACTGGTCTACTACCAGGACATGTGTCTTCTCAGTCATGTTGACACTGGTCCACTACCAGGACATGTGTCTTCTTAGTCATGTTGACACTGGTCTACTACCAGGACATGTGTCTTCTCAGTCATGTTGACACTGGTCCACTACCAAGACATGTGTCTTCTCAGTCATGTTGACACTGGTCTACTACCAGGACATGTGTCTTCTCAGTCATGTTGACACTGGTCCACTACCAGGACATGTGTCTTCTCAGTCATGTTGACACTGGTCTACTACCAGGACATGTGTCTTCTCAGTCATGTTGACACTGGTCTACTACCAGGACATGTGTCTTCTCAGTCATGTTGACACTGGTCCACTACCAGGCCATGTGTCTTCTCAGTCATGTTGACACTGGTCCACTACCAGGACATGTGTCTTCTCAGTCATGTTGACACTGGTCCACTACCAGGCCATGTGTCTTCTCAGTCATGTTGACACTGGTCCACTACCAGGTCATGTGTCTTCTCAGTCATGTTGACACTGGTCCACTACCAGGACATGTGTCTTCTCAGTCATGTTGACACTGGTCCACTACCAGGACATGTGTCTTCTCAGTCATGTTGACACTGGTCCACTACCAGGACATGTGTCTTCTCAGTCATGTTGACACTGGTCCACTACCAGGACATGTGTCTTCTCAGTCATGTTGACACTGGTCCACTACCAGGACATGTGTCTTCTCAGTCATGTTGACACTGGTCCACTACCAGGACATGTGTCTTCTCAGTCATGTTGACACTGGTCCACTACCAGGTCATGTGTCTTCTCAGTCATGTTGACACTGGTCCACTACCAGGACATGTGTCTTCTCAGTCATGTTGACACTGGTCCACTACCAGGTCATGTGTCTTCTCAGTCATGTTGACACTGGTCCACTACCAGGACATGTGTCTTCTCAGTCATGTTGACACTGGTCCACTACCAGGTCATGTGTCTTCTCAGTCATGTTGACACTGGTCCACTACCAGGACATGTGTCTTCTCAGTCATGTTGACACTGGTCCACTACCAGGACATGTGTCTTCTAAGTCATGTTGACACTGGTCTACTACCAGGTCATGTGTCTTCTCAGTCATGTTGACACTGGTCCACTACCAGGACATGTGTCTTCTCAGTCATGTTGACACTGGTCCACTACCAGGACATGTGTCTTCTAAGTCATGTTGACACTGGTCTACTACCAGGTCATGTGTCTTCTCAGTCATGTTGACACTGGTCCACTACCAGGTCATGTGTCTTCTCAGTCATGTTGACACTGGTCCACTACCAGGACATGTGTCTTCTCAGTCATGTTGACACTGGTCCACTACCAGGACATGTGTCTTCTAAGTCATGTTGACACTGGTCTACTACCAGGTCATGTGTCTTCTCAGTCATGTTGACACTGGTCTACTACCAGGACATGTGTCTTCTCAGTCATGTTGACACTGGTCCACTACCAGGTCATGTGTCTTCTCAGTCATGTTGACACTGGTCCACTACCAGGACATGTGTCTTCTCAGTCATGTTGACACTGGTCCACTACCAGGACATGTGTCTTCTCAGTCATGTTGACACTGGTCCACTACCAGGACATGTGTCTTCTCAGTCATGTTGACACTGGTCCACTACCAGGACATGTGTCTTCTCAGTCATGTTGACACTGGTCTACTACCAGGTCATGTGTCTTCTCAGTCATGTTGACACTGGTCCACTACCAGGTCATGTGTCTTCTCAGTCAGGTTGACACTGGTCCACTACCAGGACATGTGTCTTCTCAGTCATGTTGACACTGGTCCACTACCAGGTCATGTGTCTTCTCAGTCAGGTTGACACTGGTCCACTACCAGGACATGTGTCTTCTCAGTCATGTTGACACTGGTCCACTACCAGGACATGTGTCTTCTCAGTCATGTTGACACTGGTCCACTACCAGGACATGTGTCTTCTCAGTCATGTTGACACTGGTCCACTACCAGGACATGTGTCTTCTCAGTCATGTTGACACTGATCTACTACCAGGACATGTGTCTTCTCAGTCATGTTGACACTGATCTACTACCAGGTCATGTGTCTTCTCAGTCATGTTGACACTGATCTACTACCAGGTCATGTGTCTTCTCAGTCATGTTGACACTGATCTACTACCAGGTCATGTGTCTTCTCAGTCATGTTGACACTGATCCACTACCAGGACATGTGTCTTCTCAGTCATGTTGACACTGGTCTACTACCAGGTCATGTGTCTTCTCAGTCATGTTGACACTGGTCTACTACCAGGTCATGTGTCTTCTCAGTCATGTTGACACTGGTCCACTACCATTGCTTTAATGTATTGTTGTTCTGATTAATATTGTTGTTGTAGTTGTTGTTAATGGTAATCCCATGTCCACTACTACTATTAGTATTGATGCTGGTCCCACCATTTATTTATATATAAATATATATTTTTATTTTATTTTTATTTTTCGATATGTATACTTTGTCTGTGTCTCAGAGCTTCCTGGTGTGCCTTCTAACCTGTTGTTGTGTCTATGTCTCAGAGCTTCCTGGTGTGTCCTCTAACCTGTTGTTGTGTCTATGTCTCAGAGCTTCCTGGTGTGTCCTCTAACCTGTTGTTGTGTCTATGTCTCAGAGCTTCCTGGTGTGCCTTCTAACCTGTTGTTGTGTCTATGTCTCAGAGCTTCCTGGTGTGCCTTCTAACCTGTTGTTGTGTCTATGTCTCAGAGCTTCCTGGTGTGCCTTCTAACCTGGTGTTGTGTCTGTGTCTCAGAGCTTCCTGGTGTGTCCTCTAACCTGGTGTTGTCTGTGTCTCAGAGCTTCCTGGTGTGTCCTCTAACCTGTTGTTGTGTCTATGTCTCAGAGCTTCCTGGTGTGCCTTATAACCTGTTGTTGTGTCTATGTCTCAGAGCTTCCTGGTGTGCCTTCTAACCTGTTGTTGTGTCTATGTCTCAGAGCTTCCTGGTGTGTCCTCTAACCTGGTGTTGTGTCTATGTCTCAGAGCTTCCTGGTGTGCCTTCTAACCTGTTGTTGTGTCTATGTCTCAGAGCTTCCTGGTGTGCCTTCTAATCTGTTGTTGTGTCTATGTCTCAGAGCTTCCTGGTGTGCCTTCTAACCTGTTGTTGTGTCTATGTCTCAGAGCTTCCTGGTGTGCCTTCTAACCTGGTGTTGTGTCTATGTCTCAGAGCTTCCTGGTGTGTCCTCTAATCTGTTGTTGTGTTTGTCTCAGAGCTTCCTGGTGTGCCTTCTAACCTGGTCATCTCCAACATCAGCCCTCGCTCCGCCACACTAAGGTTCCGCCCCGGCAGCGATGGGAAGACGGTCATCTCCAAATGGATCGTAGAAGGACAGGTCAGGATTTCACTGTAGTTTCGAAGCTACTATCCAGCTACACAGTTTGTACATTTAACTAAATCCAAAGCAGCAATTTCACAGTTAGCTACAAAGCTGATATCAGTAGGTCATCCCTGGACCCGTATATATACAAGGAGTATCCAGGGCCCAACGGGTCTCAGAGAAGGAGAGCTGTTACAGAACAAGATGTTGACATCATAGTGAATACTGCTACAGAACCAGATGTTGACATCATAGTGAATACTGCTACAGAACCAGATGTTTACATCATAGTGAATACTGCTACAGAACCAGATGTTGACATCATAGTGAATACTGCTACAGAACCAGATGTTGACATCATAGTGAATACTGCTACAGAACCAGATGTTTACATCATAGTGAATACTGCTACAGAACCAGATGTTGACATCATAGTGAATACTGCTACAGAACCAGATGTTTACATCATAGTGAATACTGCTACAGAACCAGATGTTTACATCATAGTGAATACTGCTACAGAACCAGATGTTTACATTATAGTGAATACTGTTACAGAACCAGATGTTGACATCATAGTGAATACTGTCACAGAACCAGATGTTTACATCATAGTGAATACTGCTACAGAACCAGATGTTGACATCATAGTGAATACTGTTACAGAACCAGATGTTGACATCATAGTGAATACTGCTACAGAAC
>NC_143034.1:6480000-6485000 GCF_057628025.1 Oncorhynchus mykiss
TTTTAATGGTTAGCTAATGCTATTATAGCCCTTCATTTTAATGGTTAGCTAATGCTATTATAGCCCTTCATTTTAATGGTTAGCTAATGCTATTATAGGCCTTCATTATAATGGATAGCTAATGCTATTATAGCCCTTCATTTTAATGGTTAGCTAATTATATTATAGCCCTTCATTATAATGCTTAGCTAATGCTATTATAGCCCTTCATTATAATGGTTAGCTAATGCTATTATAGGCCTTCATTACAATGGTTAGCTAATGCTATTACCAGCCTTCATTACAATGGTTAGCTAATGCTATTATAGCCCTTCATTATAAGGAGCTCTAGTGTTAATCTATGCTAAGTGTCAGGGCTTTTCCAATCCAAGCCTCCAGGTCCACACTACTGCTGCTTTTTCATTTACTAATCGGTTAATTGATGCTTTGATTAATTGATTAATGGCACTGATTGGCCTGAGATCCACTCACCTGGTGTCCCAGGTCTAACACATACACGCCAAGGAGGTTCAAATGAAAGAGTGAGGCACTCTCTGCTCCTCTGACCTCTCTTTATCCTTCCCTCTCTCCATCTTCCACTAGGAGCGCACACACACACACACACACACACACACACACACACACACACACACTTTGGAGGGAGAGAGAGAGGGGGGGGACAGTGAGAGAGAGAGATGGGGACATTGAGAGAGAGGGAAAGAGAGAGAGAGAGAGAGAGAGAGAGAGAGAGAGAGAGAGAGATGGGGACAGAGAGATAGAGAGAGAGAGAGGGGGGGGGGCAGTGAGAGAGAGAGATGGGGACATTGAGAGAGAGGGAAAGAGAGAGAGAGAGAGAGAGAGAGAGAGAGATGGGGACAGAGAGAGAGAGAGAGAGAGAGAGAGAGAGAGAGAGAGGGCATGGAAGGGAAGAATGGCAGAAATATTGAGGAGAGGGGGAAGAGGGGTAAGAAGAGAGGGAGAGAGGAGAGGGGAGAGAGGGTGACACGAGAAGAAAGGGAGAGAGAGCAGTAACTGGTTTTTAAGATGAGCTTGTAAATAACATAAATAAATAACCAAGATCTGCCGAGAAAAATTGCAGATTGCTTTTTCATTCTCTGTGTGTGTGTGTGTGTCTGTGTGTGTGTCTGTGTGTCTGTGTGAGAGACAATGGGTGTTTCTGAAAATGCATCTTACATTCTGACTTCGTAATGAAATGCTGTCTGTTCACGTGGTATATGCTGTCTGTTCACGTGGTATATGCTGTCTGTTCACGTCGTATATGCTGTCTGTTCACGTGGTATATGCTGTCTGTTCACCTGGTATATGCTGTCTGTTCACCTCGTATATGCTGTCTGTTCACGTGGTATATGCTGTCTGTTCACGTGGTATATGCTGTCTGTTCACCTCGTATATACTGTCTGTTCACGTGGTGTATGCTGTCTGTTCACGTCGTATATGCTGTCTGTTCACCTCGTATATGCTGTCTGTTCACGTGGTATATGCTGTCTGTTCACCTCGTATATGCTGTCTGTTCACGTGGTATATGCTGTCTGTTCACGTCGTATATGCTGTCTGTTCACGTGGTATATGCTGTCTGTTCACGTGGTATATGCTGTCTGTTCACCTGGTATATGCTGTCTGTTCACCTGGTATATGCTGTCTGTTCACCTGGTATATGCTGTCTGTTCACGTCGTATATGCTGTCTGTTCACGTGGTATATGCTGTCTGTTCACGTGGTATATGCTGTCTGTTCACATGGTATATGCTGTCTGTTCACGTGGTATATGCTGTCTGTTCACGTCATATATGCTGTCTGTTCACGTGGTATATGCTGTCTGTTCACGTGGTATATGCTGTCTGTTCACCTGGTATATGCTGTCTGTTCACGTGGTATATGCTGTCTGTTCACGTGGTATATGCTGTCTGCTCACCTCGTATATGCTGTCTGTTCACCTCGTATATGCTGTCTGTTCACGTGGTATATGCTGTCTGTTCACGTGGTATATGCTGTCTGTTCACGTGGTATATACTGTCTGTTCACCTCGTATATGCTCTCTGTTCACGTGGTATATGCTGTCTGTTCACCTCATATATGCTCTCTGTTCACGTGGTATATGCTGTCTGTTCACGTCGTATATGCTGTCTGTTCACGTGGTATATGCTGTCTGTTCACGTCGTATATGCTGTCTGTTCACCTCGTATATGCTGTCTGTTGACGTGGTATATGCTGTCTGTTCACGTCGTAAATGCTGTCTGTTCACGTCGTATATGCTGTCTGTTCACGTGGTATATGTTGTCTGTTCACGTGGTATATGCTGTCTGACTACAATATTTTATCTTGACACCTTAATAAATACATGCTGTTTACCTGCCGACGTACCATATATGGCAAGCCCATAATAAGTCAATAGGGCTAACTGGCTAGCTACTAGTACCGTTAGGGCTAACTGGCTAGCTACTAGTACAGTTAGGGTTAACTGGCTAGCTACTAGTATCGTTAGGGCTAACTGGCTAGCTACTAGTACTGTTAGGGCTAAATGGCTAGCTACTAGTACCTTTAGGGCTAACTGGCTAGCTACTAGTACCTTTAGGGCTAACTGGCTAGCTACTAGTACCGTTAGGGCTTACTGGTTAGCTACTAGTACCGTTAGGGCTAACTGGCTAGCTACTAGTACCTTTAGGACTGACTGGCTAGCTACTAGTACCTTTAGGCCTGACTGGCTAGCTACTAGTACCTTTAGGGCTAACTGGCTAGCTACTAGTACCTTCAGGGCTAACTGGCTAGCTACTAGTACCTTTAGGGCTGACTGGCTAGCTACTAGTACCTTTAGGGTTAACTGGCTAGCTACTAGTACCTTTAGGGTTAACTGGCTAGCTACTAGTACCTTTAGGGTTAACTGGCTAGCTACTAGTACCTTTAGGGCTAACTGGCTAGCTACTAGTACCTTTAGGGCTGACTGGCTAGCTACTAGTACCTTTAGGGCTTACTGGCTAGCTACTAGTACCTTTAGGGCTAACTGGCTAGCTACTAGTACCTTTAGGACTAACTGGCTAGAATTGGTAGCTACCCAGGAAAATGTACATCTACCTTCCATGACATTAGTTTGAGGTAATATTTGCCTGTTTAACTAACTGGCTAGCTAGATTATCACGATTCACACATCTAGCTGATAATTTATGAAGTAAAACATTTGCTTTGCGTATATCTGGGAGGAAGGTTCAGTGACTGGGGAGGTACAGTAGGAGGAGTGTCATGTTTTATGAGTTCTCCACACTCTCGTCCTACAAGAACGTACTCAAGAGAACTTAGAATGAAGGAGGGTGAACTCGGAGCATGAGAGTGTGGAGTGTGGAGTGTGGAGTGCGACATTATGTCTATTGAGAAACACCCAATCTCTCCAAAAGTAACGTTGTTAAAGTTATGATGTTTTCACATCTCAAACTTTGTCTTTGCATTGACATGTTTTCTCTTCTCTTCTCTTCTCTTCTCTTCTCTTCTCTTCTCTCCTCTTCTCTTCTCTTCTTGTCTCTTCTCTTCTCTTCTCTTCTTTTCTCTTCTCTTCTCTTCTCTTCTCTTCTCTTCTCTTCTCTTCTCTTCTCTCCTCTTCTCTTCTCTTCTCTTCTCTTCTCTTCTTGTCTCTTCTCTTCTCTTCTCTTCTCTCCTCTTCTCTTCTCTTCTCTTCTCTTCTCTTCTCTTCTCTTCTTGTCTCTTCTCTTCTCTTCTCTTCTTGTCTCTTCTCTTCTCTTCTCTCTCCTCTTCTCTTCTCTTCTCTTCTCTCCTCTTCTCTTCTCTTCTCTTCTCTTCTCTTCTTGTCTCTTCTCTTCTCTTCTCTTCTCTTCTTGTCTCTTCTCTTCTCTCCTCTTCTCTTCTCTTCTCTTCTCTTCTCTTCTCTCCTCTTCTCTTCTCTTCTCTTCTCTTCTCTTCTTGTCTCTTCTCTTCTCTTCTCTTCTTGTCTCTTCTCTTCTCTTCTTGTCTCTTCTCTTCTCTTCTTGTCTCTTCTTGTCTCTTCTCTTCTCTTCTCTTCTCTTCTTGTCTCTTCTCTTCTCTTCTCTTCTCTTCTTGTCTCTTCTCTTCTCTTCTCTTCTTGTCTCTTCTCTTCTCTTCTCTTCTTGTCTCTTCTCTTCTCTTCTCTTCTTGTCTCTTCTCTTCTCTTCTCTTCTTGTCTCTTCTCTTCTATTCTCTTCTCTTCTCTTCTCTTCTCTTCTTGTCTCTCCTCTTCTCTTCTCTTCTTGTCTCTTCTCTTCTCTTCTTTTCTCTGTCTCTCTCTGTCTCTCTCTGTCTCTCTCTGTCTCTCTCTGTCTCTCTCTCTGTCTCTCTCTCTGTCTCTCTCTCTGTCTCTCTCTCTGTCTCTCTCTCATCTCTCCCTCCAGCCGTTACCGGTTTCTGAATATAATGGTAGTCCAGAGACGGTGGGTTACCGGGTGTGTGTCCGGCGGGCAGACGGCCGGGGAGAGGAGAGGATGGAGGAGGTGGCGGAGGTCAGAGGACAGGGGTCAGGGGTTAGTGGTCAGCAAAGCGAGACGATGCTGGAGGGCCTGGCTGAATGGACGGACTACCAGTTGAAGATACAAGCCTTTAACTCCATAGGAGCAGGGCCATGGAGTAACACACTGACCACACACACCAAGGAGTCAGGTACACACACACACACACACCAAGGAGTCAGGTACACACACACACACACCAAGGAGTCAGGTACACACACACACCAAGGAGTCAGGTACACACACACACACAAATACATTCGTGACATACCGTGACACAAACCTACATTCACATGAGGGTTACTTTAGCAGGTGCCTCGGGAAGAGTTGTCATGTCAATAAAAAAAAGATACCCTCCTTTTAGAGACTCTCCTTCTAGAGACTCTCTTATTCTAGAGACTCTCCTTCTAGAGACTATCTCCTTCTAGAGACTATCTCCTTCTAGAGACTCTCCTTCTAGAGACTATCTCCTTCTAGAGACTCTCCTTCTAGAGACTCTCTTATTCTAGAGACTCTCATTTTAGAGACTATCTCC
>NC_143034.1:6500000-6515000 GCF_057628025.1 Oncorhynchus mykiss
TATTAACTAAGGTAGGATAACACTGTATGTATTAACTAAGGTAGGATAACACTGTATGTATTAACTAAGGTAGGATAACACTGTATGTATTAACTAAGGTAGGATAACACTGTATGTATTAACTAAGGTAGGATAACACTGTATGTATTAACTAAGGTAGGATAACACTGTATGTATTAACTAAGGTAGGATAACACTGTATGTATTAACTAAGGTAGGATAACACTGTATGTATTAACTAAGGTAGGATAACACTGTATGTATTAACTAAGGTAGGATAACACTGTATGTATTAACTAAGGTAGGATAACACTGTATGTATTAACTAAGGTAGGATAACACTGTATGTATTAACTAAGGTAGGATAACACTGTATGTATTAACTAAGGTAGGATAACACTGTATGTATTAACTAAGGTAGGATAACACTGTATGTATTAACTAAGGTAGGATAACACTGTATGTATTAACTAAGGTAGGATAACACTGTATGTATTAACTAAGGTAGGATAACACTGTATGTATTAACTAAGGTAGGATAACACACACCCACAGTGTGATATATAGTAGGATAACACACACCCACACCCACAGTGTGATATGTAGTAGGATAACACACACCCACAGTGTGATATATAGTAGGATAACACACACCCACACCCACAGTGTGATATAAAGTAGCATAACACCCACAGTGTGATATATAGTAGGATAACACCCACAGTGTGATATAAAGTAGGATAACACCCACAGTGTGATATAAAGTAAGGTTACACCCACAGTGTGATATAAAGGAATAAACACCCACAGTGTGATATAAAGTAGGATAACACCCACAGTATGATATAAAGTAGGATAACACCCACAGTGTGATATAAAGGAATAAACACCCACAGTGTGATATAAAGTAGGATAACACCCACAGGGTGTTATAAAGTAGGATAACACCCACAGTGTGATATAAAGGAATAAACACCCACAGTGTGATATAAAGTAGGATAACACCCACAGTGTGATATAAAGTAGGTTAACACCCACAGTGTGATATAAAGTAGGTTAACACCCACAGTGTGATATAAAGTAGGTTAACACCCACAGTGTGATATAAAGTAGGATAACACCCACAGTGTGATATAAAGTAGGATAACACCCACAGTGTGATAAAAAGTAGGTTAACACCCACAGTGTGATATAAAGTAGGTTAACACCCACAGTGTGATATAAAGTAGGATAACACCCACAGTGTGATATAAAGTAGGATAACACCCACAGTGTGATAAAAAGTAGGTTAACACCCACAGTGTGATATAAAGTAGGTTAACACCCACAGTGTGATATAAAGTAGGATAACACCCACAGTGTGATATAAAGTAGGTTAACACCCACAGTGTGATATAAAGTAGGTTAACACCCACAGTGTGATATAAAGTAGGTTAACACCCACAGTGTGATATAAAGTAGGATAACACCCACAGTGTGATATAAAGTAGGATAACACCCACAGTGTGATAAAAAGTAGGTTAACACCCACAGTGTGATATAAAGTAGGTTAACACCCACAGTGTGATATAAAGTAGGATAACACCCACAGTGTGATATAAAGTAGGATAACACCCACAGTGTGATATAAAGTAGGTTAACACCCACAGTGTGATATATAGTACGATAACACCCACAGTGTGATATAAAGGAATAAACACCCACAGTGTGATATAAAGTAGGATAACACCCACAGTGTGATATAAAGTAGAATAACACCCACAGTGTGATATAAAGGAATACACACCCTCAGTGTGATATATAGTAGGATAACAGTGTGTGTGTGTGTGTGTGTGCTGTGTGTGTGCGTGTTTGTGTGTGTGTGTGCTGTGTGTGTGTGCTGATCTTGTTGAAAGCCTGTTTCCTGTCTCCTGGTGTGTCATCTCCCTTTGGGCTCTAGGATCTAAAGTAGGCCACACACACACACACACACACACACACACACACACACACACTAGAACAACCACCCTCCCCCCAAAACCCACAAACGCCCTCACCAGAACACCAGGATTCTACATAAAGTAACTCTTTGTCTCTTTAACTCTCTGTCTCTCCTCGCTCCTCTCCCTCTCCTCTCCTCCCTCCACCCCTCTCTTCCCCCTCCCTCCTCCTCCTCTCCCTCTCCTCCCTCCACCCCTCTCTTCCCCCTCCCTCCTCCTCCTCTCCCTCTCCTCCCTCCACCCTTCTCTTCCCCCTCCCTTCTCCTCCTCTCCCTCTCCTCCCTCCACCCCTCTCTTCCCCCTCCCTCCTCCTCCTCTCCCTCTCCTCCCTCCACCCCTCTCTTCCCCTTCCCTCCTCTCCCTCTCCTCTCCTCCCTCCACCCCTCTCTTCCCCCTCCCTCCTCCTCCTCTCCCTCTCCTCCCTCCACCCCTCTCTTCCCCCTCCCTCTTCCTCCTCTCCCTCTCCTCCCTCCACCCCTCTCTTCCCCCTCCCTCCTCTCCCTCTCCTCTCCTCCCTCCACCCCTCTCTTCCCCCTCCCTCCTCCTTCTCCTCCTCTCCCTCTCCTCTCCTCCCTCCACCCCTCTCTTCCCCCTCCCTCTTCCTCCTCCTCCTCTCCCTCTCCTCTCCTCCCTACACCCCTCTCTTCCCCCTCCCTCCTCTCCCTCTCCTCTCCTCCCTCCACCCCTCTCTTCCCCCTCCCTCCTCCACCTCCTCTCCCTCTCCTCTCCTCCCTCCACCCCTATCTTCCCCCTCCCTCCTCTCCCTCTCCCTCTCCTCTCCTCCCTCCACCCCTATCTTCCCCCTCCCTCCTCTCCCTCTCCCTCTCCTCTCCTCCCTCCACCCCTCTCTTCCCCCTCCCTACCTCCTCCTCACTTCTCTCTCCTCCTCCCCGCCGTCCTCCCTCTTCCCCCTCCCTCCTCCCCCTCTCTTCCCCCTCCCTACCTCCTCCTTACTTCTCTCTCCTCCTCCCCGCCGTCCTCCCCCTCCTCTCCTCCCTCCACCCCTCTCTTCCCCCTCCCTCCTCCACCTCCTCTCCCTCTCCTCTCCTCCCTCCACCCCTATCTTCCCCCTCCCTCCTCTCCCTCTCCCTCTCCTCTCCTCCCTCCACCCCTCTCTTCCCCCTCCCTACCTCCTCCTCACTTCTCTCTCCTCCTCCCCGCCGTCCTCCCTCTTCCCCCTCCCTCCTCCCCCTCTCTTCCCCCTCCCTACCTCCTCCTCACTTCTCTCACCTCCTCCCCGCCGTCCTCCC
The DNA here is from genome assembly GCF_057628025.1 of Oncorhynchus mykiss. NCBI lineage: Eukaryota > Metazoa > Chordata > Actinopteri > Salmoniformes > Salmonidae > Oncorhynchus > Oncorhynchus mykiss. The sequence continues at coordinate 6,503,230 of NC_143034.1, forward strand.
TCTTCCCCCTCCCTCCTCCTCCTCACTTCTCTCTCCTCCTCCCCGCCGTCCTCCCTCTTCCCCCTCCCTCCTCCTCCCCCTCTCTTCCCCCTCCCTACCTCCTCCTCACTTCTCTCTCCTCCTCCCTGCCGTCCTCCCTCTTCCCCCTCTCATAGGTTATCAGATAGCGTACCGTCTGGATGCCGGCGACCCCATGCGGTTCACTACGGTGGAGGTGGGGTCGACCGCGCGTCAGTTTACAGTCAGCAGTTTGACCGGAGACCAGGCCTATGTGTTCAAGTTGACCGCTAGGACCTCTCAGGGATGGGGCAGAGCTCAGGAAGCTGTAGTTATCACCACCGAACGCAGAGGTAAGAGACGCACACCACAGTACACAGAGACATAGTACACAGAGACACAGTACACAGAGATACAGAGACACAGTACACAGAGACACAGTACACAAAGACACAGAGACACAAATACACAGTACACAAAGACACAATACACAGAGATACAGTACACAGAGATACAGTACACAGAGACACAGTACACAGAGACACAGAGACACAGTACACAAAGACACAGTACACAGAGACACAGAGACACAGTACAAAGAGACACAGAGACACAGTACACAGAGACACAGTACACAGAGACACAGAGACACAGTACAAAGAGACACAGAGACACAGTACACAGAGACACAGACACAGTACACAGACACACAGCGACACAGAGACACAGTACAAAGAGACACAGAGACACAGTACACAGAGACACAGACACACAGAGACACAGTACACGGAGACACAGAGACAGAGACACAGTAGAGAGAGACACAGAGACACAGTACACAGAGACACAGTACACAGAGACACACACACCACAGTACACAGAGACACAGTACACAGAGACACACACACCACAGTACACAGAGACACAGTACACAGACACAAAGTCACAGAGACACAGTACACAGAGACACAGTACACAGAGACACAGTACACAGAGACACAGAGACACAGTACACAGAGACACAGTAAACAGCGACACCGTACACAGAGACACAGAGACACACACACCACAGTACACAGAGACACAGTACACAGAGACACAGTACACAGAGACACAAAGTCACAGAGACACAAAGTCACAGAGACACAGTACACAGAGACACAGTACACAGAGACACAGTTCACATTATAAAGCATTACTCATAATAAACTGAGATACATTACTCATTATAAACTGAGATAGCTACATTACTACATTACTACATTACTCATAATAAACTGAGATACATTACTCATTATAAACTGAGATAGCACCTTGTTCTACCAACTGAGCTACATTACTCATTATAAACTGAGAGGGGAGAGGGGGAGAGGAGGAGAGAGGGGAGGGAGGGAGAGGGGTAGAGGAGGGAGAGGAGGAGAGAGGGGGAGGGAAGGAGAGGGGGAGAGGGGGAACAGATTAATGAAGTTGAGAGAGAATCAATGAGGATTTTATTACCAGTCAGATCGATAACGATCTGAAATTAAACAATTACACTGCTGTCCCCCCTGTCTCTCTGTGTGTGTGTGTGCGTGTGTGTGTGTGTGTGTGTGTGTGTGTGTGTGTGTGTGTGTGTGTGTGTGTGTGTGTGTGTGTGTGTGTGTGTGTGTGTGTGCGTGTCCACTTTTACCTGTGCCAATGGATTGGCACGGAGACGCGTGATTTACTGAGGGACCACGGTGAACCTTTTAACAGTTCCTAATTGAATAACACACGTGTACACAACACTTTGGCATGAGTCTCTAATGAACACCAGGATCAATATGAACACCAGGATCAATATGAACACCAGGATCAATATGAACACCAGGATCAATATGAACACCAGGACCAATATGAACACCAGGACCAATATGAACACCAGGGCCAATATGAACACCAGGGCCACAATATGAACACCAGGACCAATATGAACACCAGGACCAATATGAACACCAGGATCAATATGAACACCAGGACCACAATATGAACACCAGGACCACAATATGAACACCAGGACCACAATATGAACACCAGGACCACAATATGAACACCAGGACCAATATGAACACCAGGACCAATATGAACACCAGGACCAATATGAACACCAGGACCACAATATGAACACCAGGATCAATATGAACACCAGGACCACAATATGAACACCAGGACCAATATGAACACCAGGATCAATATGAACACCAGGACCAATATGAACACCAGGACCACAATATGAACACCAGGACCAATATGAACACCAGGACCAATATGAACACCAGGACCACAATATGAACACCAGGACCACAATATGAACACCAGGACCACAATATGAACACCAGGACCAATATGAACACCAGGACCACAATATGAACACCAGGACCAATATGAACACCAGGACCACAATATGAACACCAGGACCAATATGAACACCAGGACCACAATATGAACACCAGGACCAATATGAACACCAGGACCACAATATGAACACCAGGACCAATATGAACACCAGGACCAATATGAACACCAGGACCACAATATGAACACCAGGACCAATATGAACACCAGGATCAATATGAACACCAGGATCAATATGAACACCAGGACCAATATGAACACCAGGACCAATATGAACACCAGGACCAATATGAACACCAGGACCACAATATGAACACCAGGACCAACATGAACACCAATGAACACCAGGACCAATATGAACACCAGGACCAATATGAACACCAGGACCAATATGAACACCAGGACCAATATGAACACCAGGACCACAATATGAACACCAGGACCAACATGAACACCAATGAACACCAGGACCAATATGAACACCAGGACCAATATGAACACCAGGACCACAATATGAACACCAGGACCACAATATGAACACCAGGACCAACATGAACACCAGGACCAATATGAACACCAGGAGCAATATGAACACCAGGACCAATATGAACACCAGGACCACAGTATGACCCATTCTTCAATGGCTGTGAGAAGTAGCTGGAAATTGGAGGGAACTGGAACACACTGTGGTACAAGTCGATACAGAGCATCCCAAACATGCTCAATGGGTGACATGTCTGGTGAGTCTGCAGGCCGTGGAAGAACTGGGACATTTTCAGCTTCCAGGAATTGTGTCCAGATCGTTCTGACATGGGGCCGTGCATTATCATGCTGAAACATGAGGTGATGGGGGCGGATGAATGGCACGACAATGGGCCTCAGGATTTTGTCACGGTATCTCTGTGCATTCAAATTGATAAAATGTCATTTTGTTCGTTGTCCGTAGCTTATGCCTGACCCATACCATAACCACACTGCTACCATGGGGCACTCTGTTCACAACTTTGACATCAGAAAACCGCTCGCCCACACAACGCCATACACGTGGTCTGTGGTTGTGAGGCCGGTTGGACGTACTGCCAAATTCTCTAAAATGACGTTGGAGGCGGCTTATGGTAGAGAAACTAACATTAAATTCTCTGACAACAGCTCTGGTGGACAGTCCTGTAGTCAGCAGGCCAGTTACACGCTCCCTCAAAACTTGAGACATCTGTGGCGTTGATTTCGTGTCATCTATCTATGACATCATCATGTGGTGTCGTGTCATCTATCTATGACATCATCTGTGGCGTTGTGTTGTGTCATCTTATCTATGACATCATCTGTGGCGTTGTGTTGTGTCATCTTATCTATGACATCATCTGTGGCGTTGAGTTGTGTCATCTTATCTATGACATCATCTGTGGCATTGTGTCTTCTATCTATGACATCATCTGTGGCGTTGTGTCATCTATCTATGCATACAATGCCACAGACTGGGTTCCCACAACTTCTAAGGAACCAAATGTGCCAGCTGGATACACAGTGATATGGTAACACACAAACACACACACACCATTGGTTATAGTGTGGTGTGACTCAAAGCTCTGTTTTTCCATGATACTACCAGCTGAACTGATAGAGTTCTGCTCTGTTGGGGGCTTAGACACAAGCTGAAGGATCAACGGACTATGGAGATCACTGAATAATACCTCTCTCTGTCTCTCAGTTCAATAGACTTCATTTACATGGCCAGTTAAATCTCTCTCCCTATTTCTGTCTCTGTCTCTGTCTCTCTCTCTCCCTATTTCTCTCTCTGTCTCTGTCTCTCTCTCTCTCCCTATTTCTCTCTCTGTCTCTGTCTCTCTCTCTCTCCCTATTTCTGTCTCTGTCTCTCTACCTCTCTCTCCCCCCTCCAGAGCGTCCCTCCCCCCCCAGGAAGTTGTCCGTCCCCCAGGGGGAGGTCCAATCTCGTAGGCTCCGCCTCCACTGGGTTGCCGGGATGACAGGCTCCTCCCCCCTACGGTACTACTGCCTGCAAACCAAAGAGCTTCCGACCGGAGACTGGACCAGTCACTCTGCTGATATACCACACAATTACACAGCCTGGACCGTAGAGAGGTAACCATGACCACCACAAAACAACTGAAACCAGGGCTACAAATAAACTTTTTTTTGTTATTGGTAGCACTGGTGCTCCTAACTGTCACTGGTGCTCCTAACTGTCACTGGTGCTCCTAACTGGCACTGGTGCTCCTAACTGGCACTGGTGCTCCTAACTGTCACTGGTGCTCCTAGCTGGCACTGGTGCTCCTAACTGTCACTGGTGCTCCTAACTGGCGCTGGTGCTCCTAATTAGCACTGGTGCTCCTAACTGGCACTGGTGCTCCTAATTGAGAGAGACCACCTCAGTAATTTCTGTCCCAAGATGGCATAGCAGTTCAGACGTATTTTTGTCCTCGTCTTGTCGTGTCCCATATATATATATATTTACAACTCTTTTTTTTTCACATACATTTTTAATTTTCCAAAAACTCATCTTCAGAACACTCTCCTGCAATCCGCTTCACCAATTTATATTTATATAAAAAAGTATTATTTACCTCAGATCTGTAATCCTCCGAGAGGCTAGCCAGAAATTAGCCAGAAGCTAGCCGGGAGCCAGCCAGAAGCTGGTCCAGAAGTTAGCTTCTTTACTGGCTAATCGTTAGTACTCAGCTAACCACGGTTTGTGGTCATCGGCTGTCCTTTGGCTCGAGAATCTATCGCCAGTTTTGTACGGCGCGGTGCAGCGCAGCGCGGCTCGGAACGGAACATACCGGACCAATTTTTCTCTCCATGTCCCTGGATTTCGGCCGCTGGCTCTGGACATCCATACCTGGATCTCACAGCTAGCTAGCTGCTATCCGTGTGACTATCGGCTTTCGTCGATTCCGGAGCTAACATCAATTGTTCCGGAGCTAGCCAGCTGAAGAGTTCCATCAATCGCTCCTGGGCTGCAGTCACCTATCCGGACCCGTTTTGCTGCCTACGCGGAGCCCCACCGGGCCTTCACAGTTGGACTGCCGACGTTGTCTACCCGAGGGAGTTGTCCGGCTGGCTCCTCCGGCGCGACGTTGCCTGGGCGCCTATCTGCGGCCTGCTAGCCGTTGGCTATCTTATCGGCTGCTATCTGAATAGACAATCGGACAATTTTTATTTTATTTTTATTTATTTATTTTTCTTCTTGGGCCTCTATAAGTATATCTATTGTTTTTATTTTTGTTGTTGTTGTGTGATTTGGATTAATCCCCTCTACCACACGGAAACCCACTAATCTACTGACGGAACGCAAGAGTTGGCTAATAACAGACCTCCATCCTATGCTAGCTTGCTCCTATGCTAGTTTGCTACCGATTTAGCTGTCTAAATCGCCGTGACCCCCAACCAACCTCTCCACTCACTGGACCCTTTTGATCACTCGACTAAGCATGCCTCTCCTTAATGTCAATATGCCTTGTCCATTGCTGTTCTGGTTAGTGTTTATTGGCTTATTTCACTGTAGAGCCTATAGTCCTGCTCATTATACCTTATCCAACCTATTAGTTCCACCACCCACACATGCAATGGCATCTCCTGGTTTCAATGATGTTTCTAGAGACAATATCTCTCTCTTCATCACTCAATACCTAGGTTTACCTCCACTGTATTCACATCCTACCTTACCTTTGTCTGGACATTATACCTTGATGCTATTTTATCGCCCCCAGAAACCTCCTTTTACTCTCTGTTCCAGACGTTCTAAACGACCAATTCTTATTGCTTTTAGCCGCACCCTTATTCTACTCCTACTCTGTTCCTCTGGCGATGTAGAGGTGAATCCAGGCCCTGCAGTGCCTAGCTCCACTCCTATTCCCCAGGCGCTCTCTTTTGACGACTTCTGTAACTGTAAAAGCCTTGGTTTCATGCATGTTAACATCAGAAGCCTCCTCCCTAAGTTTGTTTTATTCACTGCTTTAGCACACTCTGCCAACCCGGATGTTCTAGCTGTGTCTGAATCCTGGCTTAGGAAGACCACCAAAAATTCAGACATTTTAATTCCAAACTACAACATTTTCAGACAAGATAGAACTGCCAAAGGGGGCGGTGTTGCAATCTACTGCAAAGATAGCCTGCAGAGTTCTGTCCTACTATCCAGGTCTGTACCCAAACAATTTGAACTTCTACTTTTAAAAATCCACCTCTCTAAAAACAAGTCTCTCACCGTTGCCGCCTGCTATAGACCACCCTCTGCCCCCAGCTGTGCTCTGGACACCATATGTGAACTGATTGCCCCCCATCTATCTTCAGAGCTCGTGCTGCTAGGCGACCTAAACTGGAACATGCTTAACACCCCAGCCATCCTACAATCTAAACTTAATGCCCTCAACCTCACACAAATTATCAATGAACCTACCAGGTACCTCCCCAAAGCCTTAAACACGGGCACCCTCATAGATATCATCCTAACCAACTTGCCCTCTAAATACACCTCTGCTGTTTTCAACCAAGATCTCAGCGATCACTGCCTCATTGCCTGCATCCGTAATGGGTCAGCGGTCAAACGACCTCCACTCATCACTGTAAAACGCTCCCTGAAACACTTCAGCGAGCAGGCCTTTCTAATCGACCTGGCCGGGGTATCCTGGAAGGATATTGATCTCATCCCGTCAGTAGAGGATGCCTGGATATTTTTTTTAAATGCCTTCCTAACCATCTTAAATAAACATGCCCCATTCAAAAAATTTAGAACCAGGAACAGATATAGCCCTTGGTTCTCCCCAGACCTGACTGCCCTTAACCAACACAAAAACATCCTATGGCGTTCTGCATTAGCATCGAACAGCCCCTGTGATATGCAGCTGTTCAGGGAAGCTAGAAACCATTATACACAGGCAGTTAGAAAAGCCAAGGCTAGCTTTTTCAAGCAGAAATTTGCTTCCTGCAACACTAACTCAAAAAAGTTCTGGGACACTGTAAAGTCCATGGAGAATAAGAACACCTCCTCCCAGCTGCCCACTGCACTGAAGATAGGAAACACTGTCACCACTGATAAATCCACCATAATTGAGAATTTCAATAAGCATTTTTCTACGGCTGGCCATGCTTTCCACCTGGCTACTCCTACCCCAGTCAACAGCACTGCACCCCCCACAACAACTCGCCCAAGCCTTCCCCATTTCTCCATCTCCCAAATCTGCTCAGCTGATGTTCTGAATGAGCTGCAAAATCTGGACCCCTACAAATCAGCCGGGCTAGACAATCTGGACCCTTTCTTTCTAAAATTATCTGCCGAAATTGTTCTCACCCCTATTACTAGCCTGTTCAACCTCTCTTTCGTGTCGTCTGAGATTCCCAAAGATTGGAAAGCAGCTGCGGTCATCCCCCTCTTCAAAGGGGGTGACACTCTTGACCCAAACTGCTACAGACCTATATCTATCCTACCATGCCTTTCTAAGGTCTTCGAAAGCCAAGTCAACAAACAGATTACCGACCATTTCGAATCTCACCATACCTTCTCTGCTATGTAATCTGGTTTCAGAGCTGTTCATGGGTGCACCTCAGCCACGCTCAAGGTCCTAAATGATATCTTAACCGCCATCGATAAGAAACATTACTGTGCAGCCGTATTCATTGATCTGGCCAAGGCTTTCGACTCTGTCAATCACCACATCCTCATCGGCAGACTCGACAGCCTTGGTTTCTCAAATGATTGCCTCGCCTGGTTCACCAACTACTTCTCTGATAGAGTTCAGTGTGTCAAATCGGAGGGTCTGCTGTCCGGACCTCTGGCAGTCTCTATGGGGGTGCCACAGGGTTCAATTCTTGGACCAACTCTCTTCTCTGTATACATCAATGAGGTCGCTCTTGCTGCTGGTGAGTCTCTGATCCACCTTTACGCAGACGACACCATTCTGTATACTTCTGGCCCTTCTTTGGACACTGTGTTGACAACCCTCCAGGCAAGCTTCAATGCCATACAACTCTCCTTCCGTGGCCTCCAATTGCTCTTAAATACAAGTAAAACTAAATGCATGCTCTTCAACCGATCGCTACCTGTACCTACCCGTCTGTCCAACATTACTACTCTGGACGGCTCTGACTTAGAATACGTGGACAACTACAAATACTTAGGTGTCTGGTTAGATTGTAAACTCTCCTTCCAGACCCATATCAAACATCTCCAATCCAAAGTTAAATCTAGAATTGGCTTCCTATTTCGCAACAAAGCATCCTTCACTCATGCTGCCAAACACACCCTTGTAAAACTGACCATCCTACCAATCCTCGACTTTGGCGATGTCATTTACAAAATAGCCTCCAATACCCTACTCAACAAATTGGATGCAGTCTATCACAGTGCAATCCGTTTTGTCACCAAAGCCCCATATACTACCCACCATTGCGACCTGTACGCTCTCGTTGGCTGGCCCTCGCTTCATACTCGTCGCCAAACCCACTGGCTCCATGTCATCTACAAGACCCTGCTAGGTAAAGTCCCCCCTTATCTCAGCTCGCTGGTCACCATTGCATCTCCCACCTGTAGCACACGCTCCAGCAGGTATATCTCTCTAGTCACCCCCAAAACCAATTATTTCTTTGGCCGCCTCTCCTTCCAGTTCTCTGCTGCCAATGACTGGAACGAACTACAAAAATCTCTGAAACTGGAAACACTTATCTCCATCACTAGCTTTAAGCACCAACTGTCAGAGTAGCTCACAGATTACTGCACCTGTACATAGCCCACCTATAATTTAGCCCAAACAACTACCTCTTTCCCTACTGTATTTAATTTATTTATTTATTTTGCTCCTTTGCACCCCATTATTTTAATTTCTACTTTGCACATTCTCCCATTGCAAATCTACCATTCCAGTGTTTTACTTGCTATATTGTATTTACTTTGCCACAATGGCCTTTTTTGCCTTTACCTCCCTTATCTCACCTCATTTGCTCACATCGTATATAGACGTGTTTATACTGTATTATTGACTGTATGTTTGTTTTACTCCATGTGTAACTCTGTGTCGTTGTATGTGTCGAACTGCTTTGCTTTATCTTGGCCAGGTCGCAATTGTAAATGAGAACTTGTTCTCAACTTGCCTACCTGGTTAAATAAAGGTGAAATAAATAAATACAAAAAATTGGCACTGGTGCTCCTAATTAGCACTGGTGCTCCTAATTAGCACTGGTGCTCCTAACTGGCACTGGTGCTCCTAACTGGCACTGGTGCTCCTAACTGGAGCTGGTGCTCCTAACTGGCACTGGTGCTCCTAACTGGCACTGGTGCTCCTAACTGGAGCTGGTGCTCCTAATTAGCACTGGTGCTCCTAACTAGCATTAGTGCTCCTAACTAGCACTGGTGCTCCTAATTAGCACTGGTGCTCCTAACTAGCACTGGTGCTCCTAACTGGCACTGGTGCTCCTAACTGGCACTGGTGCTCCTAATTGGAGCTGGTGCTCCTAACTGGCACTGGTGCTCCTAACTGGCACTGGTGCTCCTAACTTTAAAAAATGTATGTGCACAACATTAAGTTTAGGAGCACCAGAATATTTTGTATTTTTTTATTGATTGAGATATAGCATATATAGTCCCAGTCAGTATTGGATAGAATGCCTGCCTGTGGGGAAAACAACCTGTGGTTACCTAGGTTACCCCAAAGTAACAAAAAAAACGTTTTCAAACGCAATTTTCATGAAATACCAAACTACATTTAAGAGAAGTAGGACTTTTCAAAATTGTCTGTTCCACAGCATTCTCACTATGTCAAATTCTAGGGCTTCGCTCATGCCCTTTTCATGACGGTGCTAGCAGAGAGTGAGTGCTAGCTAGCTACCGACCGGAACATTACGCTAGCAGAGAGTGAGTGCTAGCTAGCTACCGACCGGAACGTTACGCTAGCAGAGAGTGAGTGCTAGCTAGCTACCGACCGGAACATTACGCTAGCAGTGAGTGAGTGCTGGCTAGTTACCGACCGGAACATTAAGCTAGCAGAGAGTGAGTGCTAGCTAGTTACCGACCGGAACATTACGCTAGCAGTGAGTGAGTGCTAGCTAGCTACCGACCAGAACGTTACGCTAGCAGAGAGTGAGTGCTAGCTAGCTACCGACCAGGAACGTTACGCTAGCAGTGAGTGAATGACCAAATCGGAAAGATGGATAGGAGCAAGTCCATGTCATGCTTTGTAGGTTAGCAGTAAAACCTTGAAATCAGCCCTTGCTTTAACAGGAAGCCAGTGTAGAGAGGCTAGCACTGGAGTAATATGATACATTTTTTGGTTCTAGTCAAGATTCTAGCAGCCGTGTTTAGCACTAACTGAAGTTTATTTAGTGCTTCATCCGGGTAGCCGGAAAGTAGAGCATTGCAGTAGTCTAACCTAGAAGTGACAAAAGCATGGATTAATTTTTCTGCACCATTTTTAGACAGAAAGTTTCTGATTTTTGCAATGTTACGTAGATGGAAAAAAGCTGTCCTTGAAACAGTCTTGATATGTTCGTAAAAAGAGAGATCAGGGTCCAGAGTAACGCCGAGGCCTTCACAGTTTTATTTGAGACTAATTGTCAGATTCAACAGAAGATCTTTTTGTTTCTTGGGACCTAAAAACATCTCTGTTTTGTCTGAGTTTAAAAGTAGAAAATTGGCCGCCATCCACCACTTCCTTGAAATCAGCTGAAGCCATAACAGGAAGCCAGTGTAGAGAGGCTAGCACTGGAGTAATATGATCACATTTTTGGGCTCTAGTCAAGATTCTAGCAGCCGTGTTTAGCACTAACTGAAGTTTATTTAGTGCTTTATCCGGGTAGCCGGAAAGTAGAGCATTGCAGTAGTCTAACCTAACAAAAGCAAAAAGTTTCTGATTTTTGCAATGTTACGTAGATGGAAAAAAAGCTGTCCTTGAAATGGTCTTGATATGTTCGTCAAAAGAGAGATCAGGGTCCAGAGTAACGCCGAGGTCCTTCACAGTTGTATTTCAGATGACTGTACAACCATCAAGATTAATTGTCAGATCCAACTGAAGATCTCTTTGTTTATTGGGTCCTAGAACGAGTATCTCTGTTTTGTCCGGGTTTATAAGTAGAACATTTGCTACCATCCTTATGTCTGAAACACAGGCTTCCAGCGAGGGCAATTTTGGGGCTTCACCATGTTTCATCGAAATGTACAGCTCTGTGTCGTCCACATTGCAGTGAAAGTTAACATTATGTTTTCGAATGACATCCCCAAGAGGTAAAATATATGGTGAAAACAATAGTGGTCCTAAAACGGAACCTTGAGGAACACCGAAATATTACAGTTTATTTGTCAGAGGACAAACCATCCACAGAGACAAACTGATATCTTTCCGACAGGTAAGATCTAAACCAGGCCAGAACTTGTCCGTGTAGACCAATTTGGGTTTCCA
>NC_143034.1:6520000-6522500 GCF_057628025.1 Oncorhynchus mykiss
GGTAGTATATGGGGCTTTGGTGACAAAATGGATGGCACTGTGATAGACTACATCCAGTTTGCTGAGTAGAGTGTTGGAGGCTATTTTGTAAATGTCTTTGTAAATCGCCAAAGTCAAGGATTGGTAGGATAGTCAGTTTTACTGAGAGTATGTTTGGCAGCATGAGTGAAGAAAGCTTTGTTGCGAAATAGGAGGCCGATTCTAGATTTAATTTTGGATTGGAGATGCTTAATGTGAGTCTGGAAGGACAGTTTACAGTCTATTCTAAGTCAGAACCGTCCAGAGTAGTGATGCTGGTCGGGTGGGCGGGTGCGGGGAGCAAACGATTGAAGAGCATGCATTTGGTTTTACTAGCATTTTAAAGCAGTTGGAGGCCACGGAAGGAGAGTTGTATGGCATTGAAGCTCGTTTGGAGGTTTGTTATTAACACAGTGTCGATAGAAGGGCCAGATGTATACAGAATGGGGTCGTCTGCGTAGAGGTGTATCAGGTAATCACCAGCAGCAAGAGCAACATCATTGATGTATACAGAGAAAAGAGTCGGCCCGAGAATTGAACCCTGTGGCACCTCCATAGAGACTGCCAGAGGTCCGGACAACAGGCCCTCCGATTTGACACACTGAACTCTATCAGAGAAGTAGTTGGTGAACCAGGCGAGGAAGTCATTTGAGAAACCAAGGCTGTTGTGTCTGCCAATAAGAATGCGGTGATTGACAGAGTCGATAGCCTTGGCCAGGTCGATGAAGACTGCTGCACAGTACTGTCTTTTATTGATGGCGGTTATGATATTGTTTAGGACCTTGAGCATTGCTGAGGTGCACCCATGACCAGCTTGGAAACCAGATTATATAGTGGGATTCGAACTGGTCGGTGATCTGTTTGTTAACTTGGTTTTAGAAGATTTTAGAAAGGCAGGGCAGGATGGATATAGGTCTATAACAGTTTGGGTCTAGAGTGTCTCTTTGAAGAGGGGGATGACTGCTGCTTTCCAATCTTTGGGGATCTCAGACGACACGAAAGAGAGGTTGAACAGGCTAGTAATAGGGGTTGCAAGAATTTCAGCAGATAATTTTAGAAAGAGAGGGTTCAGATTGTCTAGTCCTGCTGATTTGTAGGGATCCAGTATTGGGACTTTACAGAGTCCCTAAACATTTTGGAATTAGTGCTACAGGATGCAAATTTCTGTTTGAAACAGCTAGCCTTAGCTTTCCTAACTGACTGCGTGTATTGGTTCCTGACTTCCTTGAAAAGTTGCATATCGCAGGGCTGTTTGATGCTAATGCAGAACGCCACAGGATGTTTTTGTGCTGGTCAAGGGCAGTCAAGTGAACCAAGGGCTATATCTGTTCTTAGTTCTACATTTTTTGAATGGGGCTTATTGAAGATGGTGAGGAAATTACTTTTAAAGAGCAGGCATCCTCTACTGATGGGATGAGGTCAATATCCTTCCAGGATACTTGGGCCAGGTCGATTAGAAAGGCCTGCTCGCTGAAGTGTAGGGAGCGTTTAACAGTGATGAGGGGTGGTCGTTTGACCACGGACGCAGGCAATGAGGCAGTGATCGCTGAGATCCTGGTTGAAGACAGCAGAGGTGTATTTAGAGGGCAAGTTGGTCAGGATGATTTATCTATGAGGGTGCCCATGGTTATGGATTTAGGGTTGTACCTGGTAAATTCCTTGATAATTTGTGTGAGATTGAGGGCATCTAGCTTAGATTGTAGGGCGGCCGAGGTGTTAAGCATATCCCAGTTTAGGTCACCTAACAGTACGAACTCTGAAGATAGATTGGGAGCAATCAATTCACATATGGTGTCCAGGGCACAGCTGGGGGCTGAGAGGGATCTATAACAAGCGGCAACGGTGAGAGACTTGTTTCTGGAAAGGTGGATTTTTAGAAGTAGAAGCTCAATTTGTTTGGGTACAGACCTGGATAGTATGACAGAACTCTGCAGGCTATCTCTGCAGTAGATTGCAACTCCACCCCCTTTGGCAGTTCTATCTTGTCAGAAAATGTTGGGCATTCCTAAACCAGGATTCGGACACGTCTAGGACATCAGGGTTGGCAGAGTGTGATAAAGCATTGAATAAAGTAAACTTAGGGAGGAGGCTTCTGATGTTAACGTGCATGAAACTAAGGCTTTTACAGTTACAGAAGTCAACAAATGAGAGCACCTGGGGAATGGGAGTGGTGCTGGGGGCTGCAGGGCCTGGGGAATGGGAGTGGTGCTGGGGGCTGCAGGGCCTGGGGAATGGGAGTGGTGCTGGGGGTTGCAGGGCCTGGATTCACCTCTACATCACCAGAGGAACAGAGGAGGAGTAGAATAAGGGTACGACTAAAGGCTATAAGAACTGGTCGTCTAGTGCGTTGGCGACAGAGAATAAAAGGAGCAGATTTCTGGGTGTGGTAGAATAGATTCAGGGCATAATGTACAAACAAGGGTATGGTAGGATGTGAGTACAGTGGAGGTAAACCTAGTCATTGAGTGGCGATGAGAGCGGT
>NC_143034.1:6527500-6545000 GCF_057628025.1 Oncorhynchus mykiss
AGGGGAGAGATGGAGAGGAGAGGGAGAAGGGGAGAGATGGAGAGGGAGAAGGAGAGGGAGAGATGGAGAGGAGAGAGAGAAGGGGAGAGATGGAGAGGAGAGAGAGAGAAGGGGAGAGATGGAGAGGAGAGAGAGAAGGGGAGAGATGGAGAGGAGAGAGAGAAGGGGAGAGATGGAGAGGAGAGGGAGAAGGGGAGAGATGGAGAGGAGAGAGATGGAGAGAGTGGAGAGATGGAGAGGAGAGGGAGAAGGGGAGAGATGGAGAGGAGAGAGATGGAGAGATGGAGAGGAGAGAGATGGAGAGATGGAGAGGAGAGGGAGAAGGGGAGAGATGGAGAGGAGAGATGGAGAGATGGAGAGGAGAGAGAGAAGGGGAGAGATGGAGAGGAGAGAGATGGAGAGATGGAGAGGGAGAAGGAGAGAGATGGAGAGGAGAGAGAGAAGGGGAGAGATGGAGAGGGAGAAGGGGAGAGATGGAGAGGAGAGAGAGAAGGGGAGAGATGGAGAGGAGAGAGATGGAGAGATGGAGAGGAGAGAGAGAAGGGGAGAGATGGAGAGGAGAGAGAGAAGGTAGAGAGATGGAGAGGAGAGAGAGAAGGGGAGAGATGGAGAGGAGAGAGAGAGAGATGGAGAGGAGAGGGAGAAGGGGAGAGATGGAGAGGAGAGAGAAGGGGAGAGATGGAGAGGAGAGAGAGAAGGGGAGAGATGGAGAGGAGAGGGAGAAGGGGAGAGATGGAGAGGAGAGAGATGGAGAGAGAAGAGGAGAGATGGAGAGGAGAGAGAGAAGGGGAGAGATGGAGAGGAGAGAGATGGAGAGATGGAGAGGAGAGAGAGCAGGGGAGAGATGGGAGAGGAGAGAGAGAAGGGGAGAGATGGAGAGGAGAGAGAGAAGGGGAGAGAGAGAAGAGATGGAGAGGAGAGGGAGAAGGGGAGAGATGGAGAGGAGAGGGAGAAGGGGAGAGATGGAGAAGGGGAGAGATGGAGAGGAGGAGAGAGAGAGATGGAGAGGAGAGGGAGAAGGGGAGAGATGGAGAGGAGAGAGAGAAGGGGAGAGATGGAGAGGGGAGAGAGAAGGGAGAGATGGAGAGGAGAGAGAGAAGGGGAGAGATGGAGAGGAGAGAGATGGAGAGAGAAGAGGAGAGAGGGAGAAGGGAGAGACGGAGAGGAGAGAGAGAAGGGGAGAGATGGAGAGATAGAGAGGAGAGAGATGGAGAGAGAAGAGGAGAGATGGAGAGGGAGAAGGGGAGAGATGGAGAGGGAGAAGGGGAGAGATGGAGAGGGAGAGATGGAGAGGAGAGAGAGAAGGGGAGAGATGGAGAGATGGAGAGGAAGAGATGGAGAGAGAAGAGGAGAGATGGAGAGGAGAGAGATGGAGAGAGAAGAGGAGAGAGGGGAGGAGAAGGGGAGAGATGGAGAGGGAGAAGGGGAGAGATGGAGAGGAGAGGGAGAGGGAGAGATGGAGAGGAGAGAGGAAGGGGAGAGATGGAGAGGAGAGAGAGAAGGGAGAGATGGAGAGGAGAGAGAGAAGGGGAGAGATGGAGAGAGAGAGATGGAGAGATGGAGAGATGGAGAGGAGAGAGAGCAGGGGAGGATGGAGAGGAGAGAGAGAAGGGGAGAGATGGAGAGGAGAGAGATGGAGAGATGGAGAGGAGAGAGAGAGCAGGGGAGAGATGGAGAGGAGAGGGAGAAGGGGAGAGATGGAGAGGGAGAAGGAGAGGGAGAGATGGAGAGGAGAGAGAGAAGGGGGAGAGATGGAGAGGAGAGAGAGAAGGGGAGAGATGGAGAGGAGAGAGAGAAGGGGAGAGATGGAGAGGAGAGAGAGAAGGGGAGAGATGGAGAGGAGAGGGAGAAGGGGAGAGATGGAGAGGAGAGAGAGAAGGGGAGAGATGGAGAGGAGAGAGATGGAGAGATGGAGAGGGAGAAGGGGAGAGAGGAGAGGAGAGAGATGGAGAGATGGAGAGGAGAGGGAGAAGGGGAGAGATGGAGAGGAGAGAGATGGAGAGAGGAGAGGAGAGAGATGGAGAGATGGAGAGGAACGGAGAAGGGAGAGAAGGGGAGAGATGGAGAGGAGAGAGATGGAGAGATGGAGAGGAGAGAGAGAAGGGGAGAGATGGAGAGGAGAGAGATGGAGAGATGGAGAGGGAAAGGAGAGAGATGGAGAGGAGAGAGAGAAGGGGAGAGATGGAGAGGGAGAAGGGGAGAGATGGAGAGGAGAGAGAGAAGGGGAGAGATGGAGAGGAGAGAGATGGAGAGATGGAGAGGAGAGGGAGAAGGGGAGAGATGGAGAGGAGAGAGAGAAGGGGAGGATGGAGAGGAGAGAGATGGAGAGATGGAGAGGAGAGAGAGCAGGGGAGAGATGGAGAGGAGAGAGAGAAGGGGAGAGATGGAGAGGAGAGAGAGAAGGTAGAGAGATGGAGAGGAGAGAGAGAAGGGGAGAGATGGAGAGGAGAGAGAGAGATGGAGAGGGAGGGAGAAAGGGGAGAGATGGAGAGGAGAGAGAAGGGGAGAGATGGAGAGGAGAGAGAGAAGGGGAGAGATGGAGAGGAGAGGGAGAAGGGAGAGATGGAGAGGAGAGAGATGGAGAGAGAAGAGGAGAGATGGAGAGGAGAGAGAGAAGGGGAGAGATGGAGAGGAGAGAGATGGAGAGATGGAGAGGAGAGAGAGCAGGGGAGAGATGGAGAGGAGAGAGAGAAGGGGAGAGATGGAGAGGAGGAGAGAGAAGGTAGAGAGATGGAGAGGAGAGAGAGAAGGGGAGAGATGGAGAGGAGAGGGAGAGGTAGAGATGTTAGAGAATACATCACAACATCATTCTGATGGGTACATCAGGTCATGTTGTTATAGAGAATACATCACAACATCATTCTGATGGGTACATCAGGTCAACACATCAGAAGTCAAGTCAACAGCAGAATATTGAGCATGTGTACCCTTCAGGGTACAAGGGTTATGAGTCCGAAAGGAACCATTGTCTCAGTAGAAAATGGGTCTCACTTCACTTCCTGTGTGCGACTTCTTCCTGATCAGATCCACTACTGGCAGGGGGACAGACAGAACGAGACAGAGAAGGTGACGGTGGTGTTTGTTCCTGACACGCGTGTTCGTCTGGTCAACCTCACGTGTTACACGTCCTACCTCGTCACGCTGTCTGCCTTCAACGTGGCTGGAGACGGCCCGCCCAGCGAACCCCGGGGCGCCAAGACCCTACAGGCTGGTAGGTTCCCTAACCTCTAACCCCTAACCTCTAACCCCGGGAGGCCAAGACACTACAGGCCGGTAGGTTCCCTAACCTCTAACCCCTAACCTCTAACCCCGGGGCGCCAAGACCCTACAGGCCGGTAGGTTCCCTAACCTCTAACCCCTAACCTCTAACCCCGGGGCGCCAAGACCCTACAGGCTGGTAGGTTCCCTAACCTCTAACCCCTAACCTTTAACCCCGGGAAGCCAAGACCCTACAGGCCGGTAGGTTCCCTAACCTCTAACCCCGGGAGGCCAAGACCCTACAGGCCGGTAGGTTCCCTAACCTCTAACCCCTAACCTCTAACCCCGGGAAGCCAAGACCCTACAGGCCGGTAGGTTCCCTAACCTCTAACCCCGGGAGGCCAAGACCCTACAGGCCGGTAGGTTCCCTAACCTCTAACCCCTAACCTCTAACCCCGGGAGGCCAAGACTCTACAGGCTGGTAGGTTCCCTAACCTCTAACCCCTAACCACCCAGTTAACCCTGGGATGCGTATGTGTTAGACCTAGCTTCAAATATGATTTGAAATCGATGAAAAATCTTTATCTGGGCTTGATAATGATGGAGCCTGTTGTAATGGAAGGAATAGAAGAGCCCCCAGACTGTCTAAAGCTGTGAGTTTACACACACTCATCTAATAGAATCTGATCCCAGGTCTGCTCTGTCTAAAGCAGACACTGATAGTTTACACACATATCTAATAGAATCTGATCCCAGGTCTGCTCTGTCTAAAGCGGACACTGATAGTTTACACACATATCTAATAGAATCTGATCCCAGGTCTGCTCTGTCTAAAGCAGACACTGATAGTTTACACACACATCTAATAGTATCTGATCCCAGGTCTGTGTTATTAAAGTAGAACATCTAGATGGTATGTAATGTAATGATGACCTGTGTAACCTCTCCCCCCTCCCCAGCCCCCAGCCAGCCTAGTTTCCTGTCGTTTTCGGAGGTGACAGGATGGAGTGTCAACGTCTCCTGGGGGGCGCCCAGCGCTTCTAACGGGGTAGTGGAGGGGTACAGAGTGGTCTACCAACCCACACAGCCTGTACAGGGTAACTAACACACACACACACCTAGCAACACACACACACCTAACAACACACATAGCCTGTACAGGGTAACTAACACACACACACCTAACAACACACACACACCTAACACACACTCACACGCCTAACACACACACACACACCTAGCAACACACACACCTAACACACACTCACACGCCTACCAACACACACACACCTAGCAACACACACACACCTAGCAACAAACACACACCTAACAACACACACACACCTAGCAACACACACACACCTAAAAACACACACACACACACTCACACGCCTAACAACACACACACACACACACACGCCTATCAACACACACACACCTAACAACACACACACACCTAACAACACACTCACACACCTAAAAACACACACACACACGCCTAGCAACACACACACACCTAACAACACACACACACCTAACAACACACTCACACACCTAACAACACACTCACACACCTAACAACACACTCACACACCTAGCAACACACACACACCTAACAACACACATAGCCTGTACAGGGTAACTAACACACACACACCTAACAACACACACACACCTAACACACACTCACACGCCTAACACACACACACACACCTAGCAACACACACACCTAACACACACTCACACGCCTACCAACACACACACACCTAGCAACACACACACACCTAGCAACAAACACACACCTAACAACACACACACACACCTAGCAACACACACACACCTAAAAACACACACACACACACTCACACGCCTAACAACACACACACACACACACACGCCTAGCAACACACACACACCTAACAACACACACACACCTAACAACACACTCACATACCTACCAACACACACACACCTAACAACACACACACACCTAACAACACACTCACACACCTAACAACACACACACACACCTAACAACACACACACCAGTTTCTGCGTCTGTCTTGACTTGATGGTAAAGAGGAAAATGTTGCTGACAAACAAAACAAGTTGTTTAGTGGTGTTTAGTGGTGTTTAGTGGTGTTTAATGGTGTTTAGTGGTGTTTAATGGTGTTTAATGGTGTTTAATGGTGTTTAGTGGTGTTTAATGGTGTTTAATGGTGTTTAATTGTGTTTAATGGTGTTTTGTGGTTGTTTTAATGGCGTTTAATGGTGTTTAGTGGTGTTTAATGGTGTTTAGTGGTGTTTAATGGTGTTTAATGGTGTTTAGTGGTGTTTAATGGTGTTTAATGGTGTTTAATGGTGTTTAGTGGTGTTTAATGGTGTTTAATGGTGTTTAATGGTGTTTATTGGTGTTTAATGGTGATTAATGGTGTTTAGTGGTGTTTAGTGGTGTTTAATGGTGTTTAATTGTGTTTAGTGGTGTTTGATGGTGTTTAGGGGTGTTTAATGGTGTTTAATGGTGATTAATGGTGTTTAGTGGTGTTTAGTGGTGTTTAATGGTGATTAATGGTGTTTAGTGGTGTTTAGTAGTGTTTAATGGTGTTTAGTGGTGTTTAATGGTGTTTAATGGTGTTTAATGGTGTTTAGTGGTGTTTAGTGGTGTTTAGTGGTGTTTAATGGTGTTTAATGGTGATTAATGGTGTTTAGTGGTGTTTAATGGTGTTTAGGGGTGTTTAATGGTGTTTAATGGTGATTAATGGTGTTTAGTGGTGTTTAGTGGTGATTAATGGTGTTTAGTGGTGTTTAGTGGTGTTTAATGGTGTTTAATGGTGTTTAGTGGTGTTTAATGGTGATTAATGGTGTTTAGTGGTGTTTAGTGGTGTTTAATGGTGTTTAATGGTGATTAATGGTGTTTATTGGTGTTTAATGGTGTTTAATGGTGTTTAATGGTGTTTGTATATCTATACATGTTTTAATGAGTGTGTGTGCATGCGTGCGTGTGTGTGTGTGTGTGTGTGTGTGTGTGTGTGTGTGTGTGTGTGTGTGTGTCTAGGTGTGAGTCGGGTGGTGACGGTGGAGGTGAAGGGTAGCTGGCAGCGTTGGTTGAAGGTCAGAGACCTGACTAAAGGAGTAATCTACAGGTTCAGTGTCCAGGCCAGAACAGTCAGCTACGGACCTGCTGCCCACTGTAACGTCACCTCACAGCCTCTACAGGGTAAGGAGAGGGGGGGGGGGGGGGTTAGGTGTGTGTATGGTGTGTGAGGTGTGTGTGTGAGGTGTGTGTGAGGTGTGTGTGAGAGGTGTGTGTGTATAGTGTGTGAGGTGTGTGAGGTGTGTGTGTGTTGTGTGTGAGGTGAGTGTGTGAGGTGTGTGTGAGAGGTATGTGTGTATAGTGTGAGAGTGTGTGTGTGTAGTGTGTGAGGTGTGTGTGAGAGGTGTGTGTGTACATTGTGTGAGGTGTGTGTGTGTGTTGTGTGTGAGGTGAGTGTGTTTAGTGTGTGAGGTGTATTTGTAGTGTGTGAGATGTGTGTGTGAGGTGTGTGTAGTGTGTGAGGTGTGTGTGTGTGTAATATGTGAGGTGTGAGAGTGTGTGTGTGTGTAGTGTGTGAGGTGTGTGTGTGTAGTGTGTTAGGTGTTTGAGGTGTGTGAGTGTCGTGTGTGAGGTGTATGAGTGTAGTGTGTAGGTGTGTGAGGTGTGTGTAGTGTGTGAGGTGTGTGAGGTGTGTGAGATGTGTGTGAGGTGTGTGAGATGTGTGTGTAGTGTGTGAGGTGTGTGAGGTGTGTGAGTGTAGTGTATAGGTGTGGGAGTTGTGTGAAGTGTGTGAGGTGTGTGTAGTGTGTGAGAAGTGTGTTGTGTAGTGTGTGAGGTGTGTGTAGTGTGTATCAAATCAAACATGCGCCGAATACAACAAGTGTAGACTTCACCGTGAAATGCTGAATACAACAAGTGTAGACTTCACCGTGAAATGCTTTACTTACAAGCCCTTAACCAACGGTGCAGTTCAAGAAGAAGAAGTAGACTAGAATTAAAAGTACTAATAAAAAGTAACACAATAAGAATAACCAGGCTATATACACACCTACACAATAACCAGGCTATATACACACCTACACAATGGAAGGCTACATACAGGGGGCACCGGCACAGCGTGCGGTGGTGTGCGGGGGTACAGGTTAAAGGTAGGGGTGAAGTGACTCTGCATAGATAATAAACAGCAGGTAGCAGCAGTGTAGAAAAGGGGAGGAGTCAATGTAAATTGTCCGATGGCGATTTTATGAATTGTTCAGCAGTCTTATGGCTTGGGGGTAGAAGCTGTTGAGGAGCCTTTTGGTCCTTGACTTGGCGCTCCGGTACCTTGTTTGACTGGAGTCTCTGACAATTTTTGGGGCCTTCCTCTGACACCACCTATTATATAGGTCCTGGATGGCAGGAAGTTTGGCCCCAGTGATGTACTGGGCCGTTCTCACTACCCTGTGTAGCGCCTTACGGTCAGATGCAGAGCAGTTGCCATACCAGGCGGTGATGCAACGGGTCAAGATGCTCTCGATGGTGCAGCTGTAGAACCTTTTGAGGATCTGGGGACCCATGCCAAATATTTTTAGTCCAAGATCCAGTTGCAGAGGGAGGTGTTTAATCCCAGAGTCCTTAGCTTAGTGATGTGCTTCGTGGGCACTATGGTGTTGAACGCTGAGTTGTAGTCAATGAACAGCATTCTCACAGAGGTGTTCCTTTTGTCCAGGTGAGAAAGGGCAGTGTGGAGTGCATCTGTGGATCTGTTGGGGCGGAATGCGAATTGGATTGGGTCTAGGGTGTCCGGGAGGATGCTGTTGATGTGAGCCATGATCAGCCATTCAAAGCACTTCATGGCTACCGACATGAGTCCCATGGGGCGGTAATCATTTAGGCAGGTTCCCTTCGCTTCCTTGGGCACAGGGACTGTGTTGGTCTGTTTGAAACATGTAGGCATTACAGACTCTGTCAGGGAAAAATGTCAGTGAAGACACTTGACAGTTGGTCAGCGCATGCTTTGAGTACAGGTCCTGGTAATCTGTCTGGCCCAGTATCTTTGTAAATGTTGACCTGTTTAAAGGTTTTGTTCACATCGACTACCGAAAGCATTATCACACAGTCATCCAGAACAGCTGGTGGTCTCGTGCATGCTTCAGTGTTGCTTGCCTTGAAGCAAGCATAAAAGGCATTTGGCTCGTCTGGTAGGCTCGCGTCAATGGGCAGGTCGCGTCAGGGTTTCTCTTTGTAGTCTGTAATAGTTTTCAAGCCCTGCCACATCTGACGAGCGTCAGAGCTGGTGTAGTAGGATTCAATCTTTATCCTGTATTGACGCTTTGCTTGTTTGATGGTTCATCTGAGGGCATAGCGGGATTTTTTATAAGCGTCCGGATTAGTCTCCCGATCCTTGAAAGTTCTAGCCTTTATGTGGATGTTGCCTGTAATCCATGGCTTCTGGTTGGGATATGTACGTACAGTCACTGTGGGGACGACGTCATCAATGCATTTATTGATGAAGCCAATGACTGAGGTGGTATATTCCTCAATTGTAAACAGGATGCTTGTAAACAGGAATTAGGAGGATAGAATTATGGTCAGATTTGCTGAGCTTCTCTGTGTGTGGAGTAAAGGTGGTCTAGGATGTTTATTTCCCCTGGTTGCACATGTGACATGCTGGTAAAAATTTGGTAAAACTGATTTAAGTTTGCCTGCAGTAAAGTCCCCGGCCACTAGGAGCGCTGCTTCTGGGCGAGCATTTTCTTGTTTGCTTATGGCCTTATAGAGTTGGTTGAGAGCTGTCTTAGTGCCAGCTTCGCTTTGTGGTGGTAAATAGACGGCTACAATATGCACAGATGAGAACACTCTGGGTAGATAGTGTGGTCTACAGCTTATCATGAGGTTCTCTACCTCAGGCGAGCAATACCTTGAGACTTCTTTGATATTAGACATCGCGCACCAGCTGTTTTGACAAAAATACACACCCCCCTCGTCTTACCAGAGGTATGTTGGGGAATAATCAGAATTGGTGGGTAACATGGGTAAGAGGTTTTATATTCATCATATGTTTGTAAGTTACTTCTCATCAAGAATGTTATTTTGGTATAATATTGTGGCGGGGTTGCAGTTATCTGTTCTATGTCAAGACTAAGTTGCATGGGCCGCAGAGAGGGGAGAGGTCAAAGTGTCATCATGGGTAAACATATATTTTGCTCCACTGTGTCTGTGTGCCAGTCACTCCCTACTTTTCCCATCGGGGAAAGGAGGATGACAGTGTCTGGAATCATTCTATGCTCTCCGTGAGCTTGTCCAGGATTGGTTGTATTTAGAGTTGGTTGTATCTAAATGACAATTTGATATATACCTGTTGATATGGAGGATTGGTTTATGGTTCTAGGGTTTGAGTAAGGAGACAAAGCTGAACGATTTATTATGTCTATGCTCTCTGACTATGTGTGTTCTTTGCTATTAAAGGATCTCAGTTGCAATGTAGAAGGGGCTCTCAGAGAATTCATTGATTAGACACTGAATTGCCTGAGAGTCACAGGGTTGTGATAGAGCTCATATAATTAAAGATGGACTTTGATAACTAACTCTGACTTGTGTTGTGGTTTGCGCTCATGATTTGGTAAATAGAGGAAATTTCCACGACAGGTAGCGTGTCTGTTCCGCCGGTTCATGGGAAATCCCGCCAGCTCTATATTGTCCGTATCGTCGTTCAGCCACGTCTCGGTGAAACATAAGATGTTACAGTTTCTAACGTCCCGTTGGTAGGATCATTTTAATCGCAGACCATCAATTTTATTTTCCTATGATTGCACGTTGGCAAGAAGAATGGAAGGCAGTGGGAGTTTACTCGCTCGCCTCCGGATTCTCAGAAGGATCTGCTGCCCCTTTTCGCGGCATCTTTTCTTCACGCAAAAGGCGTGGATCTGGGCCTGTTCCAGTGAAAGGCGTGGATCTGGGCCTGTTCCAGTGAAAGGCGTGGATCTGGGCCTGTTCCAGTGAAAGGCGAGGATCTGGGCCTGTTCCAGTGAAAGGCGTGGATCTGGGCCTGTTCCAGTGAAAGGCGTGGATCTGGGCCTGTTCCAGTGAAAGGCGTGGATCTGGGCCTGTTCTAGTGAAAGGTGTGGATCTGGGCCTGTTCCGGTGAAAGGTGTGGATCTGGGCCTATTCCCGTGAAAGGCGTGGATCTGGGCCTGTTCCCGTGAAAGGCGTGGATCTGGGCCTGTTCCAGTGAAAAGCGTGGACCTGGGCCTGTTCCCGTGAAAGGCGTGGATCTGGGCCTGTTCCAGTGAAAGGCGTGGATCTGGGCCTGTTCCAGTGAAAGGCGTGGATCTGGGCCTGTTCCAGTGAAAGCCGTGGATCTGGGCCTGTTCCAGTGAAAGGCGTGGATCTGGGCCTGTTCCAGTGAAAGCCGTGGATCTGGGCCTGTTCCAGTGAAAGGCGTGGATCTGGGCCTGTTCTGGTGAAAGGTGTGGATCTGGGCCTGTTCCGGTGAAAGGTGTGGATCTGGGCCTGTTCCAGTGAAAGGCGTGGATCTGGGCCTGTTCCAGTGAAAGGCGTGGATCTGGGCCTGTTCCGGTGAAAGGTGTGGATCTGGGCCTGTTCCCGTGAAAGGCGTGGATCTGGGCCTGTTCCCGTGAAAGGCGTGGATCTGGGCCTGTTCCAGTGAAAGGTGTGGATCTGGGCCTGTTCCAGTGAAAGGCGTGGATCCGGGCCTGTTCCAGTGAAAGCCGTGGATCTGGGCCTGTTCCAGTGAAAGGTGTGGATCTGGGCCTGTTCCCAGTGAAAGGCGTGGATATGGGCCTGTTCCAGTGAAAGGCGTGGATCTGGGCCTGTTCCAGTGAAAGGTGCGGATCTGGGCCTGTTCCAGTGAAAGGCGTGGATCTGGGCCTGTTCCCAGTGAAAGGCGTGGATCTGGGCCTGTTCCGGTGAAAGCAGGAAATCCTTCTCACTCGTTAAAGGAAAACGTTTATTCCAGTCCGCGGTGAGTAATCTCCTGATGTCCAGAAGGTATTTTCGGTGATAGGAGACGGTAGCAGCAACATTATGTACAAAAATAAGTTAAAAAATAAGTTACACAAAACGCAAATTTAAATAAAAAAAATAGTACAATTGGTTTGAGGCGGAGAAAAAAATATATATAAAAAACCGTCAGCCATGTTCTTCGGCGCCATCTGATATCGCCATCTGTGGTGTGTGTGTATGTGAAGTGTGTGAGGTGTGTGTGTATGTGAAGTGTGTGAGGTGTGTGTGTATGTGAAGTGTGTGAGGTGTGTGTGTGTATGTGAAGTGTGTGAGGTGTGTGTGTATGTGAAGTGTGTGAGGTGTGTGTGTATGTGAAGTGTGTGAGGTGTGTGTGTATGTGAAGTGTGTGTGGTGTGTGTGTATGTGAAGTGTGTGTGGTGTGTGTGTATGTGAAGTGTGTGAGGTGTGTGTGTATGTGAAGTGTGTGAGGTGTGTGTGTATGTGAAGTGTGTGAGGTGTGTGTGTATGTGAAGTGTGTGAGGTGTGTGTGTATGTGAAGTGTGTGAGGTGTGTGTGTATGTGAAGTGTGTGAGGTGTGTGTGTATGTGAAGTGTGTGAGGTGTGTGTGTATGTGAAGTGTGTGAGGTGTGTGTGTATGTGAAGTGTGTGAGGTGTGTGTGTGTATGTGAAGTGTGTGAGGTGTGTGTGTATGTGAAGTGTGTGAGGTGTGTGTGTGTATGTGAAGTGTGTGAGGTGTGTGTGTATGTGAAGTGTGTGAGGTGTGTGTGTATGTGAAGTGTGTGAGGTGTGTGTATGTGAAGTGTGTGAGGTGTGTGTGTATGTGAAGTGTGTGAGGTGTGTGTGTATGTGAAGTGTGTGAGGTGTGTGTGTATGTGAAGTGTGTGAGGTGTGTGTGTATGTGAAGTGTGTGAGGTGTGTGTGTATGTGAAGTGTGTGAGGTGTGTGTGTATGTGAAGTGTGTGAGGTGTGTGTGTATGTGAAGTGTGTGAGGTGTGTGTGTATGTGAAGTGTGTGAGGTGTGTGTGTATGTGAAGTGTGTGAGGTGTGTGTGTATGTGAAGTGTGTGAGGTGTGTGTGTATGTGAAGTGTGTGAGGTGTGTGTGTATGTGAAGTGTGTGAGGTGTGTGTGTATGTGAAGTGTGTGAGGTGTGTGTGTATGTGAAGTGTGTGAGTAGTGTGTGTATGTGAAGTGTGTGTTAAGTGTGTTAGGTTTATGTGTGTTCAGCTCCAGACCTGCTATACACAACAACATCCCCAACATCTACAGGTCTCTGTGTTTTTATATGGTCTGAATGGCTCCTCCCTCTCTCCCCCAGGCACCCCTGGTTCGCCCATGGAGATGTCAGTCACCAAGTCCTCCTCGGCGCTGACCATTCATTGGTCGGAGGGAGACGCGGGGGCGGGACCTGTCATAGGTTACATCATCGAGGCTCGTCCCTCAGGTGAGCAAGCAAATGTGTGTCCGTGGTGTATGTGGTGTGTGTGTGTGTGTGTGTGTGTGTGTGTGTGGTGTCTCCTTCTCTCTTTTCTCTCCTATCTTTCCTATGATATTTACACTTCCTTTTTCATTCTCTCTCTACCCTCCTCTCTCCCTCTCACTCTTCCCCCCTCTCTCTCTTCCCCGTCTCTCTCTCGCTCTTCAGATGAAGGGATGTGGGACTCGTTTGTCAGGCTCCTCCCCCCCAGCAGTAGGTCAGTAACCGTGGAGATGGACCGTCTGAGGTCAGGGGTCGGATATGAGTTCCGTGTCATCGCTGTCAATCGCTACGGTTATGGGGAACCCAGCACGCCGTCCACCGCGCTCGCTGGTAAACACACACACACACACACACACACACACACGCACAGACACAGACACAGTAACACAGTCTCTGTGTTAACACTGTGCTGCCATCTAGTGTCAGACTGAAGCAGCTCCAGCTGTAACAGTATCAACAGCATCTTGTCTCCAGACTGGTTCTAAAGGCCTTCATAACAGTGATATGTCTCCAGACTAGTTATAAAGGCCTTCATAACAGTGATATATCGCCATCCTGTCACCAGACTGGTTATAAAGGCCTTCATAACGGTGATATGTCTTTCATCCTGTCTCCAGACTGGTTATAAAGGCCTTCATAACAGTGATATGTCACCAGACTGGTTATAAAGGCCTTCATAACAGTGATATGTCTCCAGACTGGTTATAAAGGCCTTCATAAAAGTGATATGTCTCCAGGCTGGTTATAAAGGCCTTCATAACAGTGATATGTCTCCATCCTGTCTCCAGACTGGTTATAAAGGCCTCCATAACAGTGATATGTCTCCAGACTGGTTATAAAGGCCTCCATAACAGTGATATGTCTCCAGACTGGTTATAAAGGCCTTCATAACAGTGATATGTCTCCAGACTGGTTATAAAGGCCTTCATAACAGTGATATGTCTCCAGACTGGTTATAAAGGCCTTCATAACAGTGATATGTCTCCAGACTGGTTATGAAGGCCTCAATAACAGTGATATGTCTCCAGACTGGTTATAAAGGCCTTCATAACAGTGACATGTCTCCAGACTGGTTATAAAGGCCGTCATAACAGTGATATGTCTCCAGACTGGTTATAAAGGCCTTCATAACAGTGATATGTCACCAGACTGGTTATAAAGGCCTTCATAACAGTGATATGTCTCCATCCTGTCTCCAGACTGGTTATAAAGGCCTCCATAACAGTGATATGTCTCCAGACTGGTTATAAAGGCCATCATAACAGTGATATGTCACCAGACTGGTTATAAAGGCCTTCATAACAGTGATATGTCTCCATCCTGTCTCCAGACTGGTTATAAAGGCCTTCATAACAGTGATATGTCTCCAGACTGGTTATAAAGGCCATCATAACAGTGATATGTCACCAGACTGGTTATAAAGGCCTTCATAACAGTGATATGTCTCCAGACTGGTTATAAAGGCCTTCATAACAGTGATATGTCTCCAGACTGGTTATAAAGGCCTTCATAACAATGATATGTCTCCAGACTGGTTATAAAGGCCTTCATAACAGTGATATGTCTCCAGACTGGTTATAAAGGCCTCCATAACAGTGATATGTCTCCCATCCTGTCTCCAGACTGGTTATAAAGGCCTTCATAACAGTGATATGTCTCCAGACTGGTTATAAAGGCCTTCATAACAATGATATGTCTCCAGACTGGGTGTAAAGAACTTCATAACAGTGATATGTCTCCCATCCTGTCTCCAGACTGGTTATAAAGGCCTTCATAACAGTGATATGTCTCCAGACTGGTTATAAAGGCCTTCATAACAGTGATATGTCTCCCATCCTCTCTCCAGACTGGTTATAAAGGCCACCATAACAGTGATATGTCTCCAGACTGGTTATAAAGGCCTTCATAACAGTGATATGTCTCCAGACTGGTTATAAAGGCCTTCATAACAGTGATATGTCTCCAGAATGGTTATAAAGGCCTTCATAACAGTGATATGTCTCCAGACTGGTTATAAAGGCCTTCATAACAGTGATATGTATCCATCCTGTCACCAGACTGGTTATAAAGGCCTCCATAACAGTGATATGTCTCCCATTATGTCTCCAGACTGGTTATAAAGGCCTCCATAACAGTGATATGTCTCCAGACTGGTTATAAAGGCCTTCATAACAGTGATATGTCTCCATCCTGTCTCCAGACTGGTTATAAAGGCCTCCATAACAGTGATATGTCTCCATCCTGTCTCCAGACTGGTTATAAAGGCCTTCATAACAGTGATATGTCTCCATCCTGTCTCCAGACTGGTTATAAAGGCCTTCATAACAGTGATATGTCTCCAGACTGGTTATAAAGGCCTTCATAACAGTGATATGTCTCCAGACTGGTTATAAAGGCCTTCATAACTATGATATGTCTTTCATCCTGTCTCCAGACTGGTTATTAAGGCCTTCATAACAGTGATATGTCTCCAGACTTGTTATAAAGGCCTTCATAACAGTGATATGTCTCCATACTTGTTATAAAGGCCTTCATAACAGTGATATGTCTCCAGACTGGTTATAAAGGCCTTCATAACAGTGATATGTCTCCAGACTGGTTATAAAGGCCTTCATAACAGTGATATGTCTCCAGACTGGATATAAATGCCTTCATAACAGTGATATGTCTTGTCCGTAGCTCTGTGGGACCGTCCCTTCTATGAGGAGTGGTGGTTCCTGTTGGTCCTGTCTCTGATTGGTCTGATCATGATCCTCATGTTGGTGTTCAGCCTCCTGCTGCACGGACACAACCACAAGTACAGGAGCTGCAGCACAGGTACACACACCTAATACACAGGTACACAGGTACACACACCTACACACCTAATACACAGGTACACACCTAATACACAGGTATACACCTAATACACAGGTACACACACCTAATACACAGGTATACACCTAATACACAGGTACACACACCTACACACCTAATACACAGGTACACACCTAATACACAGGTACACACCTAATACACAGGTATACACCTAATACACAGGTGCACACACCTCACACCTAATACACAGGTACACACACCGCACACCTAATACACAGGTACACACACCTGATACACAGGTACACACACCTCACACCTAATACACACCTAATACACACCTTACACCTAATACACAGGTACACACACCTCACACCTAATGCACAGGTACACACATCTAATACACACCTCACATCTAATACACACCTCACATCTAATACACAGTAACACACCTAATACACACCTCACACCTTAAACACAGGTACACACACCTAATACACACCTCACACCTAATACACATCTCACACCTAATACACACCTACACACCTAATACACAGGTACACACACCTAATACACACCTCACATCTAATACACAGGTACACACACCTAATACACAGGTACACACACCTCACACCTAATACACACCTCACACCTAATACACACCTCACACCTAATAAACAGGTACACACACCTAATACACACCTAATACACACCTAATACACAGGTACACACACCTACACACCTAATACACAGGTACACACCTAATACACAGGTACACACCTAATACACAGGTATACACCTAATACACAGGTGCACACACCTCACACCTAATACACAGGTACACACACCGCACACCTAATACACAGGTACACACACCTGATACACAGGTACACACACCTCACACCTAATACACACCTAATACACACCTTACACCTAATACACAGGTACACACACCTCACACCTAATGCACAGGTACACACATCTAATACACACCTCACATCTAATACACACCTCACATCTAATACACAGTAACACACCTAATACACACCTCACACCTTAAACACAGGTACACACACCTAATACACACCTCACACCTAATACACATCTCACACCTAATACACACCTACACACCTAATACACAGGTACACACACCTAATACACACCTCACATCTAATACACAGGTACACACACCTAATACACAGGTACACACACCTCACACCTAATACACACCTCACACCTAATACACACCTCACACCTAATAAACAGGTACACACACCTAATACACACCTAATACACACCTAATACACAGGTACACACACCTCACACCTGATACACAGGTACACACACCTACACACCTAATACACACCTAATACGCAGGTACACACACCTCACACCTAATACACAGGTACACACACCTCACACCTAATACACAGGTACACACATCTAATACACAGGTACACACACCTCACACCTAATACACACCTCACACTTAATACACACCTCATCACACCTAATACACAGGATACACACACCTCACACCTAATACACACCTCACACCTAATACACAGGTACACATACCTCACACCTAATGCACAGGTACACACACCTCACACCTAATACACTCCTCACACATAATACACAGGTACACACACCTCACACCTAATGCACAGGTACACACACCTCACACCTAATACACACCTCACACATAATACACAGGTACACACACCTCACACCTAATACACACCTAATACACACCTAATACACAGGTACACACATCTCACACCTAATACACAGGTATACACTATACACACCTCACACCTGATACACAGGTACACACACCTACACACCTAATACACAGGTACACACACCTCACACCTAATACACAGGTACACACATCTAATACACAGGTACACACACCTCACACCTAATACACACCTCACACTTAATACACACCTCATCACACCTAATACACAGGTACACACACCTCACACCTAATACACAGGTACACACA
>NC_143034.1:7660000-7680000 GCF_057628025.1 Oncorhynchus mykiss
TAGCTACCTCCTGATGCTGTATAGTGGAGGCTAGCTACATGGTGATGCTGTATTGTGGAGCTAGCTACATG
This sequence comes from Oncorhynchus mykiss, assembly GCF_057628025.1. Lineage (NCBI taxonomy): Eukaryota > Metazoa > Chordata > Actinopteri > Salmoniformes > Salmonidae > Oncorhynchus > Oncorhynchus mykiss. The sequence goes on from NC_143034.1 coordinate 7,660,072, forward strand.
GTGATGCTGTATTGTGGAGGCTAGCTACATGGTGATGCTGGATTGTGGAGGCTAGCTACATGGTGATGCTGTATTGTGGAGGCTAGCTACTTGGTGATGCTGTATTGTGGAGGCTAGCTACATGGTGATGCTGTATTGTGGAGGATAGCTACATGGGGATGTTGTATTGTGGAGGCTAGCTAGCTACATGGTGATGCTGTATTGTGGAGGCTAGCTACCTGCTGATGCTGTATAGTGGAGGCTAGCTACATGGTGATGCTGTATTGTGGAGCTAGCTACATGGTGATGCTGTATTGTGGAGGCTAGCTACATGGTGATGCTGGATTGTGGAGGCTAGCTACATGGTGATGCTGTATTGTGGAGGCTAGCTACTTGGTGATGCTGTATTGTGGAGGCTAGCTACATGGTGATGCTGTATTGTGGAGGATAGCTACATGGGGATGTTGTATTGTGGAGGCTAGCTAGCTACATGGTGATGCTGTATTGTAGAGGCTAGCTACATGGTGATGCTGTATTGTAGAGGCTAGCTACACGGTGATGCTGTATTGTGGAGGATAGCTACATGGGGATGTTGTACTGTAGAGGCTAGCTACACGGTGATGCTGTATTGTAGAGGCTAGCTACATGGTGATGCTGTATTGTGTAGGCTAGCTACATGGTGATGCTGTATTGTGGAGGCTAGCTACATGGTGATGCTGTATTGTAGAGGCTAGCTACACGGTGATGCTGTATTGTGGAGGATAGCTACATGGGGATGTTGTACTGTAGAGGCTAGCTACACGGTGATGCTGTATTGTAGAGGCTAGCTACATGGTGATGCTGTATTGTGTAGGCTAGCTACATGGTGATGCTGTATTGTGGAGGATAGCTACATGGGGATGTTGTATTGTGGAGGCTAGCTAGCTACATGGTGATGCTGTATTGTAGAGGCTAGCTACATGGGGATGTTGTACTGTAGAGGCTAGCTACACGGTGATGCTGTTTTGTAGAGTCTAGCTACATGGGGGTGTTGTACTGTAGAGGCTAGCTACACGGTGATGCTGTATTGTAGAGGCTAGCTACACGGTGATGCTGTATTGTAGAAGCTAGCTACACGGTGATGCTGTATTGTAGAGGCTAGCTACATGGTGATGCTGTATTGTAGAGGCTAGCTACACAGTGATGCTGTATTGTAGAATCTAGCTACATGGTGATGCTGTATTGTAGAGGCTAGCTACACGGTGATGCTGTATTGTAGAGGCTAGCTACATGGGGATGTTGTACTGTAGAGGCTAGCTACACGGTGATGCTGTATTGTGGAGGCTAGCTACATGGGGATGTTGTACTGTGTATAGTCAGCTGTCTCAGGATGGTGTGGGCATGTCTTCCCTGGATTCTTGTCATTGTGTGTGTGTTTGTGTGTGTGTGTGTGTGCGTGCGTGTGTATGAGAGAGAGAGAGAGTGTGTTTATTTTCTGATGAGAAGACTGAGTTGTCTTTTAAAAAAAAAAAATGTACATACTCTTGAAGAGGTTTCAGCCGTTTTTTGGGGGCGATGGCCCCACTATTGGGGCACCAGGACAGAGAAGAGCTGTGTCTGGGCTGAGTGGGAGTTGCCCTCCAGTAGGCATGGCAGGACCAAGAGACCAGAGGTGGTAGAACGGAGTGCTCTGGTTGGGGTGTATGGGTTGAGCATAGAACTGGAGGTAGGGCATCCGTACCAGTGGAGGCTGCTGAGGGGAGGAGGGCTCTTAATAAGGGCTGGAATGGAGCAGATGGAATGGAATCAAACACACGGGAACCACGGAAACCATGTGATTGATGTATTTGATACCGTTCTACTGATTCCGCTCCAGCCATTACCACGAGCCAGTCCTCCCCAATTAAGGTGCCACCAACTTCCTGTGATCTGTAGTGTTGCAATAGTTTAGTATGAATCCTGGTCAGAAGGAGTACTCTAGCATCCTGGTTAAAGTAGTACTCTAACATCCTGGTCAAAAGGAGTACTCTAGCATCCTGGTCAAAAGGAGTACTCTAGCATCCTGGTCAGAAGGAGTACTCTAGCATCCTGGTCAAAAGGAGTACTCTAGCATCCTGGTAAAAAAGCATCCTGGTCAAAAGGAGTACTCTAGCATCCTGGTCAGAAGGAGTACTCTAGCATCCTGGTAAAAAAGCATCCTGGTCAAAAGGAGTACTCTAGCATCCTGGTAAAAAAGCATCCTGGTCAAAAGGAGTACTCTAGCATCCTGGTCAGAAGGAGTACTCTAGCATCCTGGTCAAAAGGAGTACTCTAGCATCCTGGTTAAAGGAGTACTCTAGCATCCTGGTTAAAGGAGTACTCTAGCATCCTGGTCAAAAGGAGTACTCTAGCATCCTGGTCAAAAGCATCCTGGTCAAAAGGAGTACTCTAGCATCCTGGTCAAAATGAGTACTCTAGCATCCTGGTCAGAAGGAGTACTCTAGCATCCTGGTCAGAAGGAGTACTCTAGCATCCTGGTCAAAAGGAGTACTCTAGCATCCTGGTCAAAAGGAGTACTCTATCTTCCTGGTCAAAAGGAGTACTCTATCTTCCTGGTCAAAAGGAGTACTCTAGCATTCTGGTCAAAAGGAGTTCTCTAGCATCCTGGTCAAAAGGAGTACTCTATCTTCCTGGTCAAAGGGAGTACTCTATCTTCCTGGTCAAAAGGAGTGCTCTAGCATCCTGGTCAAAATGAGTTCTCTAGCATCCTGGTCAAAAGGAGTACTCTATCTTCATGGTCAAAAGGAGTACTCTAGCATCCTGGTCAAAAGCATCCTGGTCAAAAGGAGTACTCTAGCATCCTGGTCAGAAGGAGTTCTCTAGCATCCTGGTCAGAAGGAGTACTCTAGCATCCTGGTCAAAAGGAGTACTCTAGCATCCTGGTCAGAAGGAGTTCTCTAGCATCCTGGTCAGAAGGAGTACTCTAGCATCCTGGTCAAAAGGAGTACTCTAGCATCCTGGTCAAAAGGAGTGCTCTATCTTCCTGGTCAAAAGGAGTACTCTATCTTCCTGGTCTAAAGGATTACTCTAGCATCCTGGTCAAAAGGAGTACTCTAGCATCCTGGTCAGAAGGAGTACTCTAGCATCCTGGTCAAAAGGAGTTCTCTAGCATCCTGGTCAAAAGGAGCACTCTAGCATCCTGGTCAAAAAGGAGTACTCTAGCATCCTGGTTAAAAGGAGTACTCTAACATTCTGGTCAAAAGCATCCTGGTTAAAAGGAGTACTCTAGCATCCTGGTCAAAAGGAGTACTCTAACATTCTGGTCAAAAGCATCCTGGTTAAAAGGAGTACTCTAGCATCCTGGTCATAAAGAGTGCACTATATAGGGGATAAGGTGTCATTTGGGATTCAGACTGTGTTTTTAATATTGATGTTTTTACCAATGTCATGCTCTGCTCTCTGTCTACAGTGTTCCTCTTTGTCCAGGACACTGACCTGTTGTCTGATACAACCGGCCAATCAAAACCAGGGTTACAGTGGCAGTCATGTCAGGGATGCATCGTTCAACCAATCAGAGCTAGGATTCTACACATTTTGGTGTTCCGTTGCACAGATGAACCAATCACACGCAGGTGTCTCACTCTGCATCCCACAGAACCTACGGAACCCGAATCCAACGAACCAATCAGATACAGGATTGCTGGTCCCAGAACAAATCCGGAGGATGGCGAGGGTTCATCGCTGTTTCCAAGCAACCAATCGGACTGCAGATTACTAACCTCACTACCTCACTGGATTACACATTGGGGGATTTTAGAGGAACCAGGATTCCAGCCAATCAGAGCTTGTGGAGGACTGAGACATTGGCGTGTGGTGATTGGCTGCTGAGTCCGATGGGGGCGTGACCCGTGGTTGTGGCCCGGTCTGACCCTGGCTGGTCTGACCCCTAACCTCTAACCCCTGACCTGTAACCCCAGACCCCTCTGGTCCTGGCTCTCCAGCTGTTGTGCTGTTTGGGTTCTGGTCCCGTCCGCACCGGGGGAGGGGCCAAAAAGAACAATCAGCCAATCACTATGAAGAAGAGTCGCAGCGTGCAGCGTCTGTCGCTGGCCGGAGAAGAGGAGGTAACATACACACACACACACACACACACACACAGACGTTTGTAGGGTAAACACACAGTGTGGAGATCTATTGACTGGACTGTCCCTGGACTACAGTCTCAGGAGTTTCTCTTCTTAATGGATGGTTTCCCTTCCATCCACTGACCTCAAGGCTGCCGTCTGTGGTAGTAGACTGTGTGTGTGTGTGTGTGTGTGTGTGTGTGTGTGTGTGTGTGTGTGTGTGTGTGTGTGTGTGTGTGTGTGTGTGCGTGCGTGCGTGTGTGTTCTGTGCAGCCTCTACAATAACAACAGTGAAGCATCTCTTTACATCTGGAGCTTTGGACAACTAGAGACTGAGGCACGGAACATGGAACACTGTTGCCTAGCAACTAGCAGCCTGCCTTCCATTCCCCCTGTGTTCTGTTGCTACCCTGCTGCAGTGCAGATCACACTCTCTCTGTAGAGGGCTTATACACAACACACACACACACACACACACACACACACACACAGATATGGGGTGCCATAGACCAGCATGCATCCTCTCTAAATCTCAATTTAGTGAGCTCACATAATAATATTATCCTCTATGCTTCCTGTCATTCACATAACATTCCATTCTATGCTTCCTGTCATTCACATAACATTCCATTCTATGCTTCCTGTCATTCACATAACATTCCATTCTATGCTTCCTGTCATTCACATAACATTCCATTCTATGCTTCCTGTCATTCACATAACATTCCATTCTATGCTTCCTGTCATTCACATAACATTCCATTCTATGTTTCCTGTCATTCACATAACATTCCATTCTATGTTTCCTGTCATTCACATAACATTCCATTCTATGCTTCCTGTCATTCACATAACCTTCCATTCTGTTTCCTGTCATTCACATAACATTCCATTCTATGCTTCCTGTCATTCAGTAACAATACCCTCCATGCTTCCTGTCATTCAGTAACATTACCCTCTATGCTTCCTGTCATTCACATAACATTCCATTCTATGTTTCCTGTCATTCACATAACATTCCATTCTATGCTTCCTGTCATTCAGTAACAATACCCTCTATGCTTCCTGTCATTCAGTAACATTACCCTCCATGCTTCCTGTCATTCACATAACATTCCATTCTATAATTCCTGTCATTCAGTAACATTACCCTCCATGCTTCCTGTCATTCACATAACATTCCATTATATGCTTCCTGTCATTCAGTAACAATACCCTCCATGCTTCCTGTCATTCACATAACATTACATTCTACACTTCCTGTCATTCAGTAACAATACCATCTATGCTTCCTGTCATTCTGTAACATTACCCTCGATGCTTCCTGTAATTCAGTGACTTTACCCTCTATGCTTCCTGTCATTCAGTAACATTACCCTCGATGCTTCCTGTCATTCACACAACACTGCATTCTACACTTCCTGTCATTCAGTAACAATACCATCTATGCTTCCTGTCATTCAGTAACATTACCCTCTTTGCTTCCTGTCATTCAGTAACATTACCCTCTTTGCGTCCTGTCATTCACATAACATTACATTCTATGCTTCCTGTCATTCAGTAACATTACCCTCGATGCTTCCTGTCATTCAGTAGATTCCCCTCGATGCATCCTGTCATTCAGTAACATTACCCTCAATGCTTCCAGTCATTCAGTAGCATTATCCTCGATGCTTCCTGTCATTCAGTAGATTACCCTCCATGCTTCCTGTCATTCAGTAGATTACCATCCATGCTTCCTGTCATTCAGTAGATTACCCTCCATGCTTCCTGTCATTCAGTAGATTACCCTCTTTCCTTCCTGTCATTCAGTAGATTACCCTCTTTCCTTCCTGTCATTCAGTAGATTACCCTCGATGCTTCCTGTAATTCAGTGACATTACCCTCTATGCTTCCTGTCATTCAGTAACATTACCCTCGATGCTTCCTGTCATTCACACAACACTGCATTCTACACTTCCTGTCATTCAGTAACAATACCATCTATGCTTCCTGTCATTCAGTAACATTACCCTCTTTGCTTCCTGTCATTCAGTAACATTACCCTCTTTGCGTCCTGTCATTCACATAACATTACATTCTATGCTTCCTGTCATTCAGTAACATTACCCTCCATGCTTCCTGTCATTCAGTAGATTACCCTCCATGCTTCCTGTCATTCAGTAGATTACCCTCCATGCTTCCTGTCATTCAGTAGATTAGCCTCTTTCCTTCCTGTCATTCAGTAGATTACCCTCGATGCTTCCTGTCATTCAGTAGATTACCCTCTTTGCTTCCTGTCATTCAGTAGATTACCCTCTATGCTTCCTGTCATTCAGTAGATTACCCTCTATGCTTCCTGTCATTCAGTAGATTACCCTCGATGCTTCCTGTCATTGTCATCTACAAGACCCTGCTAGGTAAAGTCCCCCCTTATCTCAGCTCGCTGGTCACCATAGCATCTCCCACCTGTAGCACACGCTCCAGCAGGTATATCTCTCTAGTCACCCCCAAAACCAATTCTTTCTTTGGCCGCCTCTCCTTCCAGTTCTCTGCTGCCAATGACTGGAACGAACTACAAAAATCTCTGAAACTGGAAACACTTATCTCCCACACTAGCTTTAAGCACCAACTGTCAGAGCAGCTCACAGATTACTGCACCTGTACATAGCCCACCTATAATTTAGCCCAAACAACTACCTCTTTCCCTACTGTATTTAATTAATTAATTTATTTTGCTCCTTTGCACCCCATTATTTTTATTTCTACTTTGCACATTCTCCCATTGCAAATCTACCATTCCAGTGTTTTACTTGCTATATTGTATTTACTTTGCCACCATGGCCTTTTTTTGCCTTTACCTCCCTTATCTCACCTCATTTGCTCACATCGTATATAGACTTGTTTATACTGTATTATTGACTGTATGTTTGTTTTACTCCATGTGTAATTCTGTGTCGTTGTATGTGTCGAACTGCTTTGCTTTATCTTGGCCAGGTCGCAATTGTAAATGAGAACTTGTTCTCAACATGCCTACCTGGTTAAATAAAGGTGAAATAAATAAAAATTCAGTAACAATACCCTCCATGCTTCCTGTCATTCACATAACATTCCATTCTATGCTTCCTGTCATTCAGTAACAATACCCTCTATGCTGTCATTCAGTGACATTACCCTCTATGCTTCCTGTCATTCAGTAACATTACCCTCCATGCTTCCTGTCATTCACATAACATTCCATTCTATGCTTCCTGTCATTCAGTAACAATACCCTCTATGCTGTCATTCAGTGACATTACCCTCTATGCTTCCTGTCATTCAGTAACATTACCCTCGATGCTTCCTGTCATTAACATAACATTACATTCTACACTTCCTGTCATTCAGTAACAATACCGTCTATGCTTCCTGTCATTCAGTAACATTACCCTCCATGCTTCCTGTCATTCACATAACATTCCATTCTATGTTTCCTGTCATTCACATAACATTCCATTCTATGCTTCCTGTCATTCGGTAACATTACCCTCGATAGTTCCTGCCATTCAGTAACATTAACCTCGATGCTTCCTGTCATTCAGTAGATTACCCTCGATGCTTCCTGTTATTCAGTAGATTACCCTCCATGCTTCCTGTCATTCAGTAGATTACCCTCTTTGCTTCCTGTCCGTCAGTAAATTGACTTCTAGATGTGTGCCACCCAAATATGGTAAAAAACGGTGAAAAATATATCATATCTCATCCTCTTTCTCTTTCCCGCTCTCTCTCTCTTTCTTTCTTTCCCCAGGATAATGACACTGATTCGTCAGGCTGTGCTGAGAAGGCGGAGTCAGGGCTCTACAGCAACTCCTATACGTCAGGAGCCACTCTGGGGGCGGAGCTACGCATGGGGAGGAGCAGGAGGCTGGCCTCCAGTTTGCAGGTAAAAACAGTAGAAAGAGTATGAATGTTTTTATAGCAGAAACGTTCTCTGGATTTTCATCAGCAGTGCGATACACAACAGTTACTTGTGATCAAACCTGAGAGATTTCTTGCACAAAGATATTTATTTAAAGTGTTTTGGAGACGTGGCACAGTAGTGGTGTGAACGTTTTGGTGCAGACAAACTTATATTAGTTGTATCACAACCACTGTGTCAAATGTGAGTGTATCGTAGAGAGAGTTTTGTTATTGTGGTTCCTGTCAGGCTATTATAGCAAAAGAGACTTACCCTGGTTTAATAAACTCTATCCTATTGGTTACCTGGTTAATCAATCAATCCTATCGTCCCATTCAGGTTCCGTGTTGGCTCCGCCCCCGAGACAGGACACGCTCACCGGAGATCCTGAGCAACATGCCACGCCCCACGTCCCTGCCCCTCTGCATCCCACCACGCATCGCCATCACACCTGCAGACACAGACAGGTAACACACACACACACACACACACACACACACACACACACACACACACAACCCAGATATACAACTATACTTCCATGTAGTGTTGTCGACCTGAGTAGCATTGTAAACCATTCTCTCTCTCTCCCCCCCCCTCCCCCCACATGTCTTCAGAATATATCATTATCACAGTCAAATCGTATTTTATTTTAAAAAGGTGTGAATTGTTCTCCATCCAACCCAAATTCAGAATATACCTTCTTCATAGTCATGGTGTGCTTTCTTCAATAGCTATTGAGGAGAGAAACCCCAAATATCCACTATCAATCAAATGTATTTATAAAGCCCTTCGTACATCAGCTGATATCTCAAAGTGCTGTACAGAAACCCAGCCTAAAACCCCAAACAGCAAGCAATGCAGATGTAGAAGCACGGTGGCTAGGAAAAACTCCCTAGAAAGGCCAGAACCTAGGAAGAAACCTAGAGAGGAACCAGGCTCTGAGGGGTGGCCAGTCCTCTTCTGGCTGTGCTGGGTGGAGATTATAACAGTACATGGCCAAGACGTTCAAACGTTCATAGATGACCAGCAGGGTCAAGGTGGACCAGGTAGACTGGGGACAGCAAGGAGTCATCAGGCCAGGTAGTCCTGAGGCATGGTCCTAGGGCTCAGGTCCTCTGACAGAGAGGCATTGAGCATGTTTGGGATGCTCTGGATTGACGTGTACAGCTTCTAGTTTCCAGGTGGAGAATGGTTAACCCCCCCTTCAGTAGTTTCTAGGTGGAGAATGGTTCACCCTCTCCCCCTCTCTTCAGTAGTTTCTAGGTGGAGAATGGTTCACCCTCTCCCCCTCTCTTCAGTAGTTTCTAGGTGGAGAATGGTTCACCCTCTCCCCCTCTCTTCAGTAGTTTCCAGGTGGCGAATGGTTTGTCATAATATAATAATCATAGTGTCTGTCTGTCTCTTCCCCAACCTCTCAGTGAGCTGGAGAACGGGGTGTCTCCGGGCCATACCCCTCTTGGCTCCCAGAGTCCCAGCCTGACCCTGCACCCTTCCTTCCCCCAGGGGGGTCGACGAGAGTCCTTCCTCTACCGGTCAGACTCTGACTACGACATGTCCCCCAAAAACTCAGTCTCACGCAATTCTATCGCCAGCGAAGGGTGAGAAGGGGGAGGGAGAGTGTCAGTGTGTGTCTGAGTCAAACCATTGGCCAATTGACATAATCATGACTACATATCCTAATACACTCTGTCTTTATTAATCTCTCTATCTGTCTCTAACACTCACCCTCTCTCTCTTTCTCACTCTCTCTCTCTCTCTCTCTCTGTCTCTCTCTCTCTCTCTGTCATTCTCTCTCTCTGAGAATGTTAGTGTGTATGAGTCAAACCATTGGCTAATTTGCATTATCATGACTACATATCCTAATATACTCTGTCTCGCTCTTTCTCTGTTTCTAACACTCTATCTCTCTCTCTCTCTGTTTCTAACACTCTCTTTCTCTGTTTCTAACACTCTCTCTCTCTCTCTCTCGCTCTCTCTGTTTCTAACACTCTATCTCTCTCTCTCGCTCTCTCTGTTTCTAACACTCTCTCTTTCTCACTTTCTTGCTCTCTCTTTCTCAAATTCTCTCTCTCTCTCTCTCTCTCTCTCTCTCTCTCTCTCCCTCTCTCTCTCTCTCTCTCCCTCTCTCTCTCTCTCTGTCTCTCTCTCTCTCTTCCTTTCTCTCTCTCTCCCTTTTAGGCATGCAGGAGAAGACTTCATTGTTACCCCCTTTGCTCAGGTGTTAGCCAGCCTGCGCTCGGTACGGAGCAACTTCACCCTCCTCGCCAACATCTCCATGCCAACCGTCAAGTCAGTGCCCACCTGTCAATCAAAACATCTAACAGCTGGTCTGCATCCCAATGCTATATAGTCCACTACTTTGGACCATAGGCCTGCTATATAGTGATCTACTTTAGACCAGGGCCCCATAGGCCTGCTATATAGTGATCTACTTTAGACCAGGACCCCATAGGCCTGCTATATAGTGATCTACTTTAGACCAGGACCCCATAGGCCTGCTATATAGTGATCTACTTTAGACCAGGACCCCATATGCCTGCTATATAGTGATCTACTTTAGACCAGGACCCCATAGGCCTGCTATATAGTGATCTACTTTAGACCAGGACCCCATAGGCCTGCTATATAGTGATCTACTTTAGACCAGGACCCCATAGGCCTGCTATATAGTGATCTACTTTAGACCAGGGCCCCATAGGGCTTCCATTTGGTTATTGAGAGTTTCCTACCTCATTTACCCAGGTAGCAAGCCAATTAAAATGTGTGTTTAGCGTGTAACTGGTTTGTAACTGATGACTGATGTGACATGTATCTCGTGGATGTAATTGGCTGTCTGTCTACCTCGACTAGCCAATAACAGTAATGATAGTTATGGGTCACATTTACTCACCACTTTTCAATGGGCCTGTCAATGGGCCTTTCAATGGGCCCTTCAATGGGCCTGTCAATGGGCCTGTCAATGGGCCTGTCAATGGGCCTTTCAATGTGCCCTTCAATGGGCCTGTCAATGGGCCCTTCAATGGGCCTTCAATGGGCCTTCAATGGGCCCTTCAATGGGCCTTTCAATGGGCCTTTCAATGGGCCTGTCAATGGGCCTTTCAATGTGCCCTTCAATGGGCCTGTCAATGGGCCCTTCAATGGGCCCTTCAATGGGCCTGTCAATGGGCCTTTCAATGGGCCTGTCAATGGGCCCTTCAATGGTCCCTTCAATGGGCCTTTCAATGGGCTTTTCAATGGGCCCTTCAATGGCCCTTCAATGGGCCTTTCAATGGGCCTGTCAATGGGCCTTTCAATGGGCCCTTCAATGGGCCTTCAATGGGTCTTTCAATGGGCCTTTCAATGGGCCTGTCAATGGGCCTGTCAATGGGCCTTCAATGGGCCTTCAATGGGCCTGTCAATGGGCCTTCAATGGGCCTTGTATAACACCAATGTTTAATACTGCCCCCCCCCCCCCCCTCTCTCCCGCCTCCCTCAGTCTGAATTTCACTCCCAGACAATGTCAAGCTATTGTAACCCAGTGAGTTCTAACTGGTTGTTGTAATTCCCTGTCTTGTCCACAGGAGGTCTCCACTGGGCGGTGTAGCGCCCCACAACCCCAGAGCAGCTCTATCAGATCAACAGTATGAGCAGCTGGCTACAGACACTCTGGAGGAGCTGGACTGGTGTCTGGACCAGCTAGAGACCATCCAGACTCACCGCTCTGTCAGCGATATGGCCTCCAACAAGGTACTACCGTGATATAAACACAACCATGATGTAACCACAACACAACCATGATATAACCACAACACAACCATGATATAACCACAACACAACCATGATATAACCACAACACAACCATGATATAACCACAACACAACCATGATATAACCACAACACAACCATGATATAACTACAACACAACCATGATATAACCACAACACAACCATGATATAACCACAACACAACCATGATATAACTACTACACAACATTATAATCTCACCACAGCTTCAACACTTATGAGCAGTGAACTGACTAACCCTACAGTAAAACATCCTCAAACTGCTCCCCCCTTTTCTCTCCCCCCCTCCCTCCCTCCCTCCCTCCCTCCCTCCCTCCCTCCCTCCCTCCCTCCCTCCCTCCCTCCCTCTCCCTTTTCTCCCTCGCTCCCTCCCTCCCTCTCTCAGTTTAAGAGGATGTTAAACAGGGAGCTGTCTCACCTATCAGAGATGAGTCGTTCGGGTAACCAGGTGTCTGAGTACATCTCCAGCACGTTCATGGGTGAGTACACCTACCTGGATATGCCTGTAGTTACCTGTACGTACCTGAAGTAACCTGTCTGTTCATACCTGTCTGTCTGTTCATACCTGTCTGTCTGTTAATACCTGTCTGTCTGTATGTTCATACCTGTCTGTTCATACTTGTCTGTCTGTTCATACCTGTCTGTGTATTTACCTGTCTGTCTGTTCATACCTGTCTGTCTGTTCATACCTGTCTGTCTGTTCATACCTGTCTGTCTGTTCATACCTGTCTATCTGTTCATAACTGTCTGTCTGTTCATACCTGTCTATATTCTACATCACTATACCTGTCTACCTGTACTTGGCCGCCCGTACATTTCTGTGTCCTGGGTTTTATCAGTCTGCCTGCGCTAGTTTGTGTGTATAACATGTGTGTCTCTAACCCCTAGACCAGCCCAACGAGGTGGAGCTGGTGTTCCCTAATCTAAAGGAGAAGTCTGTGTGTGTCTCTATCCCCTAGACCAGCCCAACGAGGTAGAGCTGTCGTCCCCTAATCTAAAGGAGAAGTCTATGTGTGTCTCTAACCCCTAGACAAGCCCAACGAGGTGGAGCTGTCGTCCCCTAATCTAAAGGAGAAGTCTGTGTGTGTCTCTAACCCCTAGACCAGCCCAATGAGGTGGAGCTGGTGTTCCCTAATCTAAAGGAGAAGTCTATGTGTGTCTCTATCCCCTAGACCAGCCCAACGAGGTGGAGCTGGTGTTCCCTAATCTAAAGGAGAAGTCTATGTGTGTCTCTATCCCCTAGACCAGCCCAACGAGGTGGAGCTGGTGTTCCCTAATCTAAAGGAGAAGTCTATGTGTGTCTCTAACCCCTAGACCAGCCCAACGAGGTGGAGCTGTCGTCCCCTAATCTAAAGGAGAAGTCTGTGTGTCTCTATCCCTTAGACCAGCCCAACGAGGTGGAGCTGGTGTTCCCTAATCTAAAGGAGAAGTCTGTGTGTCTCTGTCCCCTAGACCAGCCCAACGAGGTGGAGCTGGTGTTCCCTAATCTAAAGGAGAAGTCTATGTGTGTCTCTATCCCCTAGACCAGCCCAACGAGGTGGAGCTGGTGTTACCTAATCTAAAGGAGAAGTCTATGTGTGTCTCTAACCCCTAGACCAGCCCAACGAGGTGGAGCTGTCGTCCCCTAATCTAAAGGAGAAGTCTATGTGTGTCTCTAACCCCTAGACCAGCCCAACAAGGTGGAGCTGGTGTTCCCTAATCTAAAGGAGAAGTCTGTGTGTCTCTAACCCCTAGACCAGCCCAACGAGGTGGAGCTGTCGTCCCCTAATCTAAAGGAGAAGTCTGTGTGTCTCTAACCCCTAGACCAGCCCAACGAGGTGGAGCTGCCGTCCCCTAATCTAAAGGAGAAGTCTATGTGTGTCTCTAACCCCTAGACCAGCCCAACGAGGTGGAGCTGCCGTCCCCTAATTTAAAGGAGAAGTCTATGTGTGTCTCTATCCCCTAGACCAGCCCAACGAGGTGGAGCTGGTGTTCCCTAATCTAAAGGAGAAGTCTATGTGTGTCTCTAACCCCTAGACCAGCCCAACGAGGTGGAGCTGCCGTCCCCTAATCTAAAGGAGAAGTCTATGTGTCTCTAACCCCTAGACCAGCCCAACAAGGTGGAGCTGGTGTTCCCTAATCTAAAGGAGAAGTCTATGTGTGTCTCTAACCCCTAGACCAGCCCAACGAGGTGGAGCTGTCGTCCCCTAAGCTAAAGGAGAAGTCTATGTGTGTCTCTATCCCCTAGACCAGCCCAACGAGGTGGAGCTGGTGTTCCCTAATCTAAAGGAGAAGTCTATGTGTGTCTCTATCCCCTAGACCAGCCCAACGAGGTGGAGCTGCCGTCCCCTCGTCTAAAGGAGAAGTCTCTGTGTCTCTAACCCCTAGACCAGCCCAACGAGGTGGAGCTGGTGTTCCCTAATCTAAAGGAGAAGTCTATGTGTGTCTCTATCCCCTAGACCAGCCCAACGAGGTGGAGCTGGTGTTCCCTAATCTAAAGGAGAAGTCTATGTGTGTCTCTATCCCCTAGACCAGCCCAACGAGGTGGAGCTGTCGTCCCCTAATCTAAAGGAGAAGTCAATGTGTGTCTCTATCCCCTAGACCAGCCCAACGAGGTGGAGCTGGTGTTCCCTAATCTAAAGGAGAAGTCTATGTGTCTCTATCCTCTAGACCAGCCCAACGAGGTGGAGCTGGTGTTCCCTAATCTAAAGGAGAAGTCTATGTGTGTCTCTATCCTCTAGACCAGCCCAACGAGGTGGAGCTGCCGTCCCCTCGTCTAAAGGAGAAGTCTATGAGTCAGATTAGCGGAGTGAGGAATCTGTCCCACAGCTCCACTCTGTCCTCCTCTTCTGTCCCACGCTTCGGAGTCAACACTGAACAGGAGGACCAGCTTGCCAGGGTAAAGTATGCAAGGCTCGCTCATATGCATACACACACACACACACACACACACACACACACACACACACATACACACACACACACACACACACACACACATACACACACACACACACACACGCACCATACGTACGTACACACACATACAGTCGTGGCCAAAAGTTGAGAATGACACAAATATTAATTTCCACAAAGTTTGCTGCTTCAGTGTCTTTAGATATTGTTGTCAGATGTTACTATGGATACTGAAGTATAATTACAAGCATTCCATAAGTGTCAAAGGCTTTTATTCTCAATTACATGAAGTTGATGCAGAGTCAATATTTGCAGTGTTGACCCTTCTTTTTCAAGACCTCTGCAATCCGCCCTGGCATGCTGTCAATTAACTTCTGGGTCACATCCTGACTGATGGCAGCCCATTCTTCCATAATCAATGCTTGGAGTTTGTCAGAATTTGTGGGTTTTTGTTTGTCCACCCGCCTCTTGAGGATTGACCAAGTTCTCAATGGGATTAAGGTCTGGGGAGTTTCCTGGCCATGGACCCAAAATATTGATGTTTTGTTCCCCGAGCCTCTTAGTTATCACTTTTGCCTTATGGCAAGGTGCTCCATCATGCTGGAAAAGGCATTGTTCGTCACCAAGCAGTTGAATCAACTTTAGGAGACGGTCCTGGCGCTTGCTGGACTTTCTTGGGCGCCCTGAAGCCTTCTTCACAACAATTGAACCGCTCTCCTTGAAGTTCTTGCCTGTGAAGCCCTTTTTGTGCAAAGCAATGATGACGGCACGTATTTCCTTGCAGGTAACCATGGTTGACAGAGGATGAACAATGATTCCAAGCACCACCCTACTTTTGAAGCTTCCAGTCTGTTATTCAAACTCAATCAGCATGACAGAGTGATCTCCAGCCTTGTCCTCGTCAACACTCACACCTGTGTTAACGAGAGAATCACTGACATGATGTCAGCTGGTCCTTTTGTGGCAGGGCTGAAATGCAGTGGAAATGTTTTGGGGGGATTCAGTTCATTTGCATGGCAAAGAGGGACTTTGCAATTAGTTGCGATTCATCTGATCACTCTTCTTAACATTCTGGAGGGTTTGCAAATTGCCATCATACAAACTGAGGCAGCAGACTTTGTGAAAATGTATATTTGTGTCATTCTCAAAACCTTTGGCCACGACTGTACATACACAAATACCTTCTCAGGCAATCAGTCAAGGTTACTAGACTCAGCTCATTACCTCACTCAAGGCTTCACACTCTCTCTTTGTGTGTGCCTGCTTGCGTATGTGTGTGTCTGCGTGTGTGTGTGCCTGCGTGTGTGTGCCTGCCTGTGTGCCTGCCTGTGTGTGTGTGTGTGTGTGTGTGTGTGTGTGTGTCTGCGTGTGTGTGTTTGCCTGCCTGTGTGTGTGCCTGCCTGTGTGTGTGTGTGTGTGTGTGTGTGTGTGTGTGTGTGTGTGTGTGTGTGTGTAGGAGCTAGAGGACCTGGACAAGTGGAGTTTCAACATCTTCAGAGTGTCAGAGTTCTCCAACAGCAGGCCTCTCAGCTGCATCATGTACGCCATCTTCCAGGTACCTGGAGTTAGACACACGGTGTGGGGTTTAGGTTTAGGGGTTAGGTTTAGTTTAGGGGTTAGGTTTAGGGT
This sequence comes from Oncorhynchus mykiss, assembly GCF_057628025.1. Classification (NCBI taxonomy): domain Eukaryota; kingdom Metazoa; phylum Chordata; class Actinopteri; order Salmoniformes; family Salmonidae; genus Oncorhynchus; species Oncorhynchus mykiss. The sequence continues at coordinate 7,676,358 of NC_143034.1, forward strand.
TAGGTTTAGTTTTAAGGGTTAGGTTTAGTTGTAGGGCTTAGGTTTAGTTTAGGGGTTAGGTTTAGTTTTAGGGGTTAGGTTTAGGGGTTAGGTTTAGTTTTAGGGGTTAGGTTTAGGGGTTAGGTTTAGTTTTAGGGGTTAGGTTTAGTTTTAGGGGTTAGGTTTAGTTTTATGGTTAGGTTTAGTTTTAGGGTTTAGGTTTAGTTTTAGGGTTTAGGTTTAGTTTTAGGGGTTAGGTTTAGTTTTAGGGTTTAGGTTTAGTTTTAGGGTTAGGTTTAGTTTTAGGGGTTAGGTTTAGTTTTAGGGTTTAGGTTTAGTTTTAGGGGTTAGGTTTAGTTTTAGGGTTTAGGTTTAGTTTTAGGGTTTAGGTTTAGTTTTAGGGGTTAGGTTTAGTTTTAGGGGTTAGGTTTAGTTTCAGGGTTTAGGGTTAGGTTTAGTTTTAGGGTTAGGTTTAGTTTTAGGGGTTAGGTTTAGTTTTAGGGTTAGGTTTAGTTGTAGGGGTTAGGTTTAGTTTTAGGGGTTAGGTTTAGTTTTAGGGCTAGGTTTAGTTTTAGGGTTAGGTTTAGTTGTAGGGTTAGGTTTAGTTTTAGGGGTTAGGTTTAGTTTTAGGGGTTAGGTTTAGTTGTAGGGTTAGGTTTAGTTTTAGGGTTAGGTTTAGTTTTAGGGTTATGTTTAGTTTTAGGGTTTAGGTTTAGTTTTAGGGGTTAGGTTTAGTTTTAGGGGTTAGGTTTAGTTTTAGGGTTAGGTTTAGTTTTAGGGTTAGGTTTAGTTTTAGGGGTTAGGTTTAGTTTTAGGGTTAGGTTTAGTTTTAGGGTTAGGTTTAGTTTTAGGGTTAGGTTTAGTGGTGCAGGTGAGACGTATGTCTCCGGTCTGATTGAGCCTGCGTTCCACAGACCAGATATGGGGCGTGTTTTAGCTGGGACAGAGAGGAGTAGAACAAAAGGACTCAATGGTCCTCTGACATCCTGGCATCCGGGATATTAGGTGTGGCAGCGTAGCCTAGTGGTTAGAGCTTTGGACTAGTTACCGGAAGGTTACAAGTTCAAACCCCCGAGCTGACAAGGTACAAATGAGACAAGGAGATCCCTACCGACCAAACACTCCCTAACCCGGACGACGCTATGCCAATTGTGCGTCGCCCCACGGACCTCCCGGTCGCGGCCGGTTACGACAGAGCCTGGGCGCAAACCCAGGGACTCTGATGGCACAGCTGGCGCTGCAGTACAGCGCCCTTAACCACTGTGCCACCCGGGAGATGATTTGGTATTTCTGTGTTTGGCCTGGTATGGTTCTCAATCAGAGGCAGCTGTCTATCGTTGTCCCTGATTGAGAACCATACTTAGGCAGCCTGTTTATCACCGTTGAGTTGTGGGTTGTTGTTTTCTGTTCTGTGTTTTGAGTATGTCACCCGTACAGGACTGTTTCGTTTCGCTCGTTGTCTCTTCATTGTTTTGTTTCAGTGTTCGATCAATAATATTAAATCAGTACGGACACTTACCACGGTGCGCATTGGTCCTCCTCTTCTTCCACCACCAACAACGGCAGTTACAGCATGGTCTGTAAAGGTTGGGCTCTCGGCACAACAGGCCAGACTGGTGGGCTCCACGGATTCATTATTGCAATAATTAATCGATATTAAATAAAGATGATTGGCTGAAGACCAAGTCTCTCTCAGTACTGAATTTCCAGGACGTGTGTGTGATGTGTTATTTTGATTCCCACAAGGCTAGTGAAACAGACGTGTGTGTGTGTAGGTACAGTGCCTTGCGAAAGTATTTGGCCCCCTTGAACTTTGCGACCTTTTGCTACATTTCAGGCTTCAAACATAAAGATATAAAACTGTATTTTTGTGAAGAATCAACAACAAGTGGGACACAATCATGAAGTGGAACGACATTTATTGGATATTTCAAACTTTTTTAACAAATCAAAAACTGAAAAATTGGGCGTGCAAAATTATTCAGCCCCTTTACTTTCAGTGCAGCAAACTCTCTCCAGAAGTTCAGTGAGGATCTCTGAATGATCCAATGTTGACCTAAATGACTAATGATGATAAATACAATCCACCTGTGTGTAATCAAGTCTCCGTATAAATGCACCTGCACTGTGATAGTCTCAGAGGTCCGTTAAAAGTGCAGAGAGCATCATGAAGAACAAGGAACACACCAGGCAGGTCCGAGATACTGTTGTGAAGAAGTTTAAAGCCGGATTTGGATACAAAAAGATTTCCCAAGCTTTAAACATCCCAAGGAGCACTGTGCAAGCGATAATATTGAAATGGAAGGAGTATCAGACCACTGCAAATCTACCAAGACCTGGCCGTCCCTCTAAACTTTCAGCTCAGATAAGGAGAAGACTGATCAGAGATGCAGCCAAGAGGCCCATGATCACTCTGGATGAACTGCAGAGATCTACAGCTGAGGTGGGAGACTCTGTCCATAGGACAACAATCAGTCGTATATTGCACAAATCTGGCCTTTATGGAAGAGTGGCAAGAAGAAAGCCATTTCTTAAAGCTTTCCATAAAAAGTGTTGTTTAAAGTTTGCCACAAGCCACCTGGGAGACACACCAAACATGTGGAAGGTGTGCTCTGGTCAGATGAAACCAAAATTGAACTTTTTGGCAAAAATGCAAAACGTTATGTTTGGCGTAAAAGCAACACAGATCATCACCCTGAACACACCATCCCCACTGTCAAACATGGTGGTGGCAGCATCATGGTTTGGGCCTGCTTTTCTTCAGCAGGGACAGGGAAGATGGTTAAAATTGATGGGAAGATGGATGGAGCCAAATACAGGACCATTCTGGAAGAAAACCTGATGGAGTCTGCAAAAGACCTGAGACTGGGACGGAGATTTGTCTTCCAACAAGACAATGATCCAAAACATAAAGCAAAATCTACAATGGAATGGTTCAAAAATAAACATATCCAGGTGTTAGAATGGCCAAGTCAAAGTCCAGACCTGAATCCAATCGAGAATCTGTGGAAAGAACTGAAAACTGCTGTTCACAAATGCTCTCCATCCAACCTCACTGAGCTCGAGCTGTTTTGCAAGGAGGAATGGGAAGAAATGTCAGTCTCTCGATGTGCAAAACTGATAGAGACATACCCCAAGCGACTTACAGCTGTAATTGCAGCAAAAGGTGGCGCTACAAAGTATTAATTAACTTAAGGGGGCTGAATAATTTTGCACGCCCAATTTTTCAGTTTTTGATTTGTTCAAAAAGTTTGAAATATCCAATAAATGTCGTTCCACTTCATGATTGTGTCCCACTTGTTGTTGATTCTTCACAAAACATTTCAGTTTTATATCTTTATGTTTGAAGCCTGAAATGTGGCGAAAGGTCGCAAAGTTCAAGGGGGCCGAATACTTTCGCAAGGCACTGTATGTTGTGTGCTGAGTGTGTGTGATGTGTGTATGATGTGAATGCGTAGGTGCTCTGCATGAATGTGTGTTCATGCATGTGTGTGTGTGTGTGTGTGTCTGTGTGTGGGTTCATGCATGTGTATGTATGTGTGTGAGTTCAAACAAGTGTGTGCATGCGGGTGTGTGTGTTCATGCATGTGTGTGTGTGTGTGTGTTCATGCAAGTGTGTGTGTGTGTGTGTGTGTTAATGCATGTGTGTGTGTGTGTGTGTGTG
>NC_143034.1:7685000-7725000 GCF_057628025.1 Oncorhynchus mykiss
ATTTAACCAGGTAGGCCAGTTGATAACACCTTTATTTAACCAGGTAGGCCAGTTGATAACACCTTTATTTAACCAGGTAGGCCAGTTGATAACACCTTTATTTAACCAGGTAGGCCAGTTGAGAACACCTTTATTTAACCAGGTAGGCCAGTTGAGAACAAGTTCTCATTTACAACTGTGTCCTGGCCAAGATAAAGCAAAGCAGTTCGACACATACAACAACACAGAGTTACACATGGAGTAAACAAACATACAGTCAATAATACAGTATAAGTTACACATGGAGTAACAAAGTTTCTTTATATTTACACCTTTCTCTCTCTCTCTCTCTCTCTCTCTCTCTCTCTCTCTCTCTCTCTCTCTCTCTCTCTCTCTCTCTCTCTCTCTCTCTCTCTCTCTCTCTCTCTCTCTCTCTCTCTCTCTCTCTCTCTCTCTCTCTCTCTCTCTCTCTCTCTCTCTCTCTCCCTCTCCCTCCCTCCCTCCCTCCCTCCCTCTCTCTCCCCATCTCTCCCTCCCTCCCTCTCTCTCTCCCCCCTCTCTCTAGGTGTTAGCTACAGACATGTCTAAACACATGACTCTACTAGCTGATCTGAAGACCATGGTGGAGACTAAGAAGGTGACCAGTTCAGGAGTGCTGCTGTTGGACCACTATACAGAACGCATACAGGTACTACTACTATACATGACAATACAGGTACTACTACTATACATGACTATACAGATACTACTACTATACAGAACGCATACAGGTACAACTACTATACATGACTATACAGGTACTGTACTAATACCTAAAGAAAATACATTACTATACAGGTACTAAATACATGACTATACAGGTACTAAGTACATGACTCTACAGGTACTAATACTATACTAATACCTACAGAAAATACATGACTATACAGGTACTGAGTACATGACTCTACAGGTACTAATACTATACTAATACCTACAGAAAATACATGACTATACAGGTACTAAATACATGACTATACAGGTACTAAGTACATGACTCTACAGGTACTAATACTATACTAATACCTACAGAAAATACATGACTATACAGGTACTGAGTACATGACTCTACAGGTACTAATACTATACTAATACCTACAGAAAATACATGACTGCATTACAGTGGGGCAAAAAAGTATTTAGTCAGCCACCAATTGTGCAAGTTCTCCCACTTAAAAAGATGAGAGAGGCCTGTAATTTTCATCATAGGTACACTTCAACTGTGACTGTATATTGAAATAACATCCTCACCAAAATCACTTCAGACCCAGGACAGTTCAGCATGGCTGCTGTGTTGAATCACTTCAGACCCAGGACAGGGGGGGGGGGGGTCCTGAGGAACATGTTTAACACTGGGGGGGGGGGGGGTCTCCTCCTCTCTGCAGGTCCTGAGGAACATGTTTAACATTGGGGGGGGGTCTCCTCCTCTCTGTAGGTCCTGAGGAACATGTTTAACATTGGGGGGGGGGGGGGGGGGGTCTCCTCCTCTCTGTAGGTCCTGAGTAACATGTTTAACACTGGGGGGGGGGGGTGTCTCCTCCTCTCTGTAGGTCCTGAGTAACATGTTTAACACTGGGGGGGGGGGGTCTCCTCCTCTCTGTAGGTCCTGAGGAACATGGTCCACTGTGCAGACCTCAGCAAACCCCACCAAGCCGCTGGGTGTGTATCGCCAGTGGACTGAACGCATCATGGAGGAGTTCTCCAGACAGGGAGACAAGGAGAGAGACAAGGGCTTGGAGATCAGCCCCATGTGTGACAAACACACTGCCTCGGTGGAGAAGAGCCAGGTCTCTCTCTCACGCACGCACGCACGCACGCACGCACACACACACACACACACGCGCAGAATTCACACTTTAGTTAGACAGTTAGGCAGTTAGGCCATTAGACAGTTAGGGAGTTAGACAGTTAGACAGTTTGTCACGAATCCCGTTTCCTGAGTCTGGTTTTTGCCTGTGTTCTGTCCTGGAGTGTTTTTTTCCGGCGTCCTGGAACGCACCCTGTCTGGTTGCCGGGCAATGTAGCCAGTTGGGAGTTCTGATTACCCGCACCTGTATCCCATCAGCTATCTGCACACCTGGTCCTGATCATCATCTCTCCTCTTCATAAGCCCGGACCTGACATCCATTCCCTGCCGGATCGTTAGCCATGAACATTACTCACCCGGATCATTTACCCCATTCCCGCCTGGTCGTCGGAGGATTCCGCTACCCCATTGGATCCACCTATTTACTCCCATCAACTCACCACCGCTGCCCGCTACGCCACCTGGATATATCTACCCATTCACATTCACTTGTAAATAAATACTCACCTTCTTCCTACTCTCCTTGTCCTGGTCTGCTTCTGGGTTCGATTTTGAAAGAACGTGACAGAACGATCCGGCCAAGGATGAACCCAGCGGACCTGGACTCCGTTTGCCATGCCATTACCCAGCAGGGGAAGACATTGGGACAACACAAGACGGCGCTACAGGAGATAGCGGGTTCAATCCAGAACTTATCTGCTAGCTTGACACAAATCCAGGATCAGCTCAGTTTGCCGGCGATTCATTCACCAACTGTTTCACCCATCTCACCTGCCGTGTCTGGTGCGGTTTCCTTCCGTGAACCCAAGGTACCGACGCCTGATAAATATGAAGGGGATTTGGGAAGATGCCGTTCGTTTCTTATGCAGTGTGGGTTAGTGTTTGATCTGCAGCCCCATTCTTACGCCACTGACAAGGCTAGGATAGCCTTTGTTATTGAACTGCTGCGTGGAAGAGCTCTGGAATGGGCTTCAGCCGTTTGGGAACGACAGGAGACCTGCATGGCTTCATACCAGGAGTTCACGGGAAAGATGAGAAAGCTTTTTGACCATCCAGTCAGAGGTAAGGACGCAGCTAAACGTTTGTTCACTCTTCGCCAAGGAGCTCGCAGTGTGGCAGACTTTATGATCGAGTTCAGGACATTGTCTGTGGAGAGTGGTTGGAATGAGGAGTCACTACAAGCGTTTTTTTACCAGGGGTTGTCGGAGCAACTCAAGGACGAGCTGATATCCTATCCAGAGCCTAGTGACCTAGACAGCTTGGTCACTTTATCTATTCGGGTAGATAATAGAGTCCGAGAGAGAAGGAGGGAGAAGCAGTGGGGCCCATCCAATCAATCAGCAACTCGGTTACCATTCGGTTCAGGAAGTGAACCAGAACGTATTGATCGTTATTCCCCACACGGGATTAGTGGAGGGGTCTTGCCACCAGATCCTGAACCAATGCAAGTGGGGTGACACGGGCTAACTAAGGAGGAGCGCCAACGTAGACGTGAGACCAACAGCTGTTTCTGCTGTGGTAGCTCGGGACATTACATCTCCGCTTGTCCACAGTGCCCGTTAAACTGCCCGGCTCGCTAGTTTTGGGAGGAATTTTAGCGAGCCAGTTTCAACCTCTCAAAGATCCTGTCAGACCCCGTTTTCCTGCGACCCTTATGAATAAGGATCAGAGATTAGAGATGAACGCTTTTATCGATTCAGGTGCCGATGGCAGCTTTATTGATGCCGACTTGGTGGAACAGCTGGGGCTTTCCAAGGAGCAATTGCCGGAAGCCATTGAAGCAACCACTTTGAACGGCAGTAGTCTGGCACGGATCACTATGAGGACTGAACCGGTTAAGATGTTGTTGTCGGGGAATCATTCAGAGTTTATCTCCTTCTTCATTCTGTCCTCGCCCCATGTTCCTCTGGTTCTTGGTTACCCCTGGCTGAAGGAACACAACCCCTCGTTTGATTGGGTGACGGGTAAGGTAACTAGTTGGAGCATTGATTGTCATGCTAACTGCCTTAGGACTGCCTGTTCTCCTGCCGTTTCCAGTCAGGTCAGTGACTCTGCTCCTCCTGATTTGTCCCTGGTTCCAGAAACATATCACGAGTTGGGTGAAGTATTCAGTAAACAGAAGGCTCTGTCCCTTCCTCCCCACCGACCTTATGACTGTGCGATTAATCTGTTTCCTGGAGCTGCCTTTCCCAAGGGACGGTTATACAGTATCTCTCGACCTGAACGTGAGGCCTTGGAGACCTACATCAAGGAGTCTCTAGCTGCAGGTCTCATTCGGCCCTCGTCATCACCTCTGGGAGCAGGATTTTTTTTTGTGAGCAAGAAGGATGGCACTCTTCGACCGTGTATTGATTATCGGGGTTTGAATGATATTACGGTCAAGAACAAGTATCCCCTGCCCTTGATGAGCTCGGCTTTCGATTCTTTACAGGGTGCTACGGTTTTTACGAAGCTTGATTTACGTAATGCTTATCATTTGGTTCGGATCAAAGAGGGGGACGAGTGGTTGACTGGGTTCAATACTCCGATGGGACATTTCGAGTACCAGGTGATGCCGTTTGGACTGACCAACGCTCCTGCTGTGTTCCAAAGTATGGTGAATGACGTTCTGAGAGATATGATTGGTATTTTTGTGTTCGTTTACCTGGATGATATCCTCATCTTCTCGAAGGAGCTTTCTAGCCACGTTCAACATGTCAAGCAGGTCCTGCAGCGGTTATTGGAGAACCGTCTGTTCGTGAAGGCTGAGAAGTGTGATTTTCACGCCCACACGACGTCCTTCCTCGGTTACATCATCTCCAGGGGAGAGATCAAGATGGACCAAGGGAAGGTTCGGGCGGTTCGGGATTGGGTCCAGCCCGGTATGAGATTGCAGCTCCAGAGATTCCTGGGGTTTGCAAATTTTTATCGGAGGTTTATCCGTGATTACAGCCGGGTGGCCGCCCCTTTAACTGTACTGACGTCTTGCACCAGAAAGTTCTGTTGGTCTCCTGAGGCAGACCGAGCATTTCTAGATTTGAAGAGCCGATTCACCAACGCCCCAATTCTCTCTCAACCTGACACTTCCCGTCAGTTCGTTGTGGAGGTGGATGCGTCTGATGTGGGGGTGGGCGCCATCCTGTCCCAGCGTAGCTCCACTGACGGTAAACTCCATCCCTGCGCCTTCTACTCTTGTCGTCTTTCTCCAGCTGAAAGAAACTACGATGTGGGTAACCGGGAGCTTCTCGCTGTGAAGCTTGCCTTGGAGGAGTGGCGTCACTGGTTGGAGGGAGCGGAGCAACCGTTTGTGGTCTGGACTGACCACAAGAATCTGGCTTACGTGCAATCGGCTAAACGTCTCAACTCCCGTCAGGCCCGGTGGGCTTTGTTTTTTGGACGCTTCAATTTTTCCCTGACGTTCCGACCTGGATCGAAGAACGGGAAGGCGGACGCCCTGTCCCGGATGTTCTCCAAGACGGAGGAGAGTGGGGCCAAGACTGAGACGATTCTTCCCTAGAACGTTGTCGTGGGAGCCGTTACATGGAGGATTGAGGAGGAGGGGATGGCGGCTCTTCGGACACAGCCCGGTCGGTTGTTCGTGCCTGAGTCGGTTCGTTCTGCTGTCCTTCAGTGGTCCCACGCCAGCAAGATAGCCTGTCATCCTGGTGTTGCTCGGACTATGGCGCTACTGCGCAGACGATTTTGGTGGCCTGCCATGGGAGAAGATACCCGGAGGTTTGTTGCCGCTTGTCCTGTTTGTGCGCAGAATAAGAGTACCAATCGGGCCAGCTCTGGGCTTCTTCACCCCCTACCTATTCCCCGGCGACCTTGGTCGCATCTGGCCCTGGATTTTGTCACAGGGTTGCCCTCTTCTGTTGGTAACACGGTTATTCTGACCATTGTGGATAGATTCAGCAAGTTTGCCCACTTTGTTCCCCTCTCCAAGCTGCCTTCTGCCACTGAGACGTCCGAGATCCTGCTTAGGGAGGTGTTCAGGGTCCACGGGTTGCCCTGTGACATTGTTTCTGACCGTGGTCCTCAGTTTACCTCTGCTGTCTGGAAATCCTTCTGTTTGGCCATTGGAGCTACAGTCAGTCTCACATCTGGATTTCACCCCCAATCTAATGGTCAGGCGGAGAGAGCCAACCAGAAGATGGAGTCCACGCTGCGCTGTCTTGTTTCCTCTGATCCCACCTCTTGGTCCTCTCAATTACCCTGGGTCGAGTATGCTCATAATACTCTCCCTTCATCTGCCACTGGGATGTCTCCCTTCCAGTGCCTGTACGGTTACCAACCTCCCTTGTTTCCTTCTCAGGAGCGGGATCTCTCGGTTCCTTCTGTCCAGACCCACATTCGTTGTTGCCACCGCACCTGGCATCGGGCCAGGAAGGCCCTCCTTAAGGTTTCTGACCGGTATCAGATCCAGGCGAATCGTCGCCATATTCCTGCCCCCGCTTATACCGTCGGAGATAGGGTTTGGTTGGCTACACGGGATCTTCCTCTACGGACTGAGTCGAGGAAACTGTCACCGAAGTTCATTGGTCCGTTTGTAGTGGAGAAGATCATTAATCCTGTTGTGGTCCGACTCAAGTTGCCTGCTACACTAAGAGTACATCCCACCTTTCATGTCTCCTGCCTCAAGCCGGTTCTCCTCAGTCCTCTGTTGCACCCTCCTCCTCGTCCTCCTCCTCCTCGGATGATCGGAGGTGGTCCTGTCTACACGGTACGCCACATCATGGACTCCAGACGGCGGGGTCAAGGGTTCCAGTATTTAGTGGATTGGGAAGGATATGGTCCTGAGGAGAGGAGTTGGATTCCTCGGCGTCAGATCCTTGACGATGACCTGCTTCGTGACTTTTTTATTTATTTATTTTATTTTACCTTTATTTAACCAGGTAGGCAAGTTGAGAACAAGTTCTCATTTACAATTGCGACCTGGCCAAGATAAAGCAAAGCAGTTCGACAGATACAACAACACAGAGTTACACATGGAGTAAAACAAACATACAGTCAATAATAAAGTATAAACAAGTCTATATACAATGTGAGCAAATGAGGTGAGAAGGGAGGTAAAGGCAAAAAAAGGCCTTGGTGGCAAGGTGACTTGGTGACTTTCACCGCCTCCACCCTGGCGCTCCGGGTAGTCCGCCCGGTGGCGTTCGTCGGAGGGGGGGTACTGTCACGAATCCCGTTTCCTGAGTCTGGTTTTTGCCTGTGTTCTGTCCTGGAGTGTTTTTTCCGGCGTCCTGGAACGCACCCTGTCTGGTTGCCGGGCAATGTAGCCAGTTGGGAGTTCTGATTACCCGCACCTGTATCCCATCAGCTATCTGCACACCTGGTCCTGATCATCATCTCTCCTCTTCATAAGCCCGGACCTGACATCCATTCCCTGCCGGATCGTTAGCCATGAACATTACTCACCCGGATCATTTACCCCATTCCCGCCTGGTCGTCGGAGGATTCCGCTACCCCATTGGATCCACCTATTTACTCCCATCAACTCACCACCGCTGCCCGCTACGCCACCTGGATATATCTACCCATTCACATTCACTTGTAAATAAATACTCACCTTCTTCCTACTCTCCTTGTCCTGGTCTGCTTCTGGGTTCGATTTTGAAAGAACGTGACACAGTTAGGCAGTTAGACAGTTAGGCAGTTAGGCAGTTAGACATTAGACAGTTAGACAGTTATGGAGTTAGGGAGTTAGACAGTTAGACAGTTAGGCAGTTAGACAGACAGTTAGACCGTTAGGCAGTTAGACAGTTAGGCAGTTAGACAGTTAGGCAGTTAGACAGTTAGGCAGTTAGACAGTTAGGGAGTTAGGCAGTTAGACAGTTAGGGAGTTAGACAGTTAGGCAGTTAGACAGTTAGGCAGTTAGACAGTTAGGCAGTTAGACAGTTAGGGAGTTAGGCAGTTAGGCAGTTAGGCAGTTAGACAGTTGGGCAGTTAGACAGTTAGACAGTTAGGCAGTTAGACAGTTAGGCAGTTAGACAGTTAGACAGTTAGGCAGTCAGACAGTTAGACAGTTAGACAGTTAGACAGTCAGGCAGTTAGACAGTTAGGCAGTTAGACAGTTAGACAGTTAGACCATTGGGCCAATAACCAAAAGGTCACTAGTTCAAATCTTAAAGCAGACAAGGTGAAAAATCTGTTGGTGTGTCTCTCTCCCTCCCTCTCTCCCTTTCTCCCTCTCCTTCTCTCTCTCCCTTTCTCTCTCTCTCTCTCTCTCTCCCCCTTTCTCCCTCACTCTATCTCCCTTTCTCATCTCCCTTTCACTCTCTCTCCCTCGCTCTCTCTCTCTCGCTCTCTCCCTCTCTCTCCCTCTCTCTCCCTCTCTCTCTCTCTCTCTATCTCCCCCTCACACTCCCTTTCTCTCCCTTCCTCCCTTTCTCCCTCTCTCTGACTCCAGGTGGGTTTCATAGACTACATAGTCCACCCTCTGTGGGAGACGTGGGGTGACCTGGTCCACCCTGATGCCCAGGACCTGCTGGACACGTTGGAGGAGAACAGAGACTGGTACCAGTCCACCATGCCTCAGAGCCCCTCTCCTCCCTACGACAAACACCTGCTCACAGACCGCTTCCAGGTAACACACACGCACACGCACGCACGCACGCACGCACGCACGCACACACACACACACACACACACACACACACACACACACACACACACACACACATACACACATACACACACACGCACAGAAAGGATGATCTATTAATGAACTACTACTGTCTTCTCTTTATCAATGACTATATAACAAACTATCAATCTACTGTCTTCTCTTTATCAATGACTATCTATATAACTAACTATCAATCTACTGTCTTCTCTTTATCCTCCCAGTTTGAGCTGGCACTGGAAGATGTGGAGCCCAACCACAACCACATACAACAACTCAACGGGTCCAACCACATGGTCAGACAGGAGAACGGAAACCAGGACAATTCAAAGGAGGACCATGTTGAAGAGGTGGAGGAGAACCATGTTGAAGAGGTGGAGGAGGAGAACCATGTTGAGGAGGAGGAGGAGGAGAACCATCTTGAGGAGGAGAACCATGTTGAAGAGGTGGAGGAGAACCATGTTGAAGAGGAGGAGGAGGAGAACCATGTTGAGGAGGAGGAGGAGGAGAACCATGTTGAGGAGGAGGAGGAGAACCATGTTGAGGAGGAGAACAATGTTGAAGAGGTGGAGGAGGAGGACCATGTTGAAGAGGAGGAGGCGGAGAACCATGTTGAGGAGGAGAACCATGTTGAAGAGGTGGAGGGGAACCATGTTGAGGAGGAGAACCATGTTGAAGAGGAGGAGGACCATGTTGAAGAGGAGGAGGAGGACCATGTTGAAGAGGAGATGGAGGACCATGTTGAAGAGGAGGAGGACCATGTTGAAGAGAAAGAGGAAGAAGACCATGTTGAAGGGGAGGAAGAGGACCATGTTGAAGAAGTGGAGGAGGACGACCATGTTGAAGAGGAGGAGGAGGACCATGTAGAAGAGGTTGAGGAGGAGGAGAACCATGTTGAAGAGGCGGAGGAGAACAATGTTGAAGAGGAGGAGGAGGACCATGTTGAAGAGGAGGAGGAGGAGAACCATGTTGAAGAGGTGGAGGAGAACCATGTTGAAGAGGAGGATGAGAACCATGTTGAAGAGGAGGCAGAAGAAGATAGAGGAGAGGAGGATGTCAAAGATAATGGGGATGTGGAGAACCAAAATGGAGAACAAGACTGTGTTGGGGAAGAGCAGAAGGAAGGAGAAGAAGAGGAGGAGGAGGAAGAAGGAGGGGAACAGGAGGAGGAAGAAAGAGAGGAACAGGAGGAAGAAGGAGAGGAAAAGAAGGAGAAAGAAGGAGAGGAGGGGGAGAAAGAAGAGGAGGAGGAGGAGAAAGAAGAGGAGGAGGAGGAGAAAGAAGAGGAGGAGGGGGAGAAAGAAGGAGAGGAGGGGGAGAAAGAAGGAGAGGAGGGGGAGAAAGAAGAGGAGGAGGAGAAAGAAGGAGAGGAGGGGGAGAAAGAAGAGGAGGATGAGGAGGAGGAGGAGGAGGGGAAGAAAGAAGGAGTAGAATGAAAGAGAGGAAAAGGAGGAAGGAGATGAGAAGTAGGAAAAGTTAGTTGGAAATGAGGAGATCAAAAAAAGAAGAATAGATAAAAGAGAGAAGAGAAGCTAAATCACCCAGTGAATGAGAGATGGAGGAGAGATGGAGGAAGAGGAGGAGAGATGGAGGAAGAGGAGGAGAGATGGAGGAAGAGGAGGAGAGATGGAGGAAGAGGAGGAGAGATGGAGGAAGAGGAGGAAGAGGAGGAGAGATGGAGGAAGAGGAGGAGAGATGGAGGAAGAGGAGGAAGAGGAGGAGAGATGGAGGAAGAGGAGGAGAGATGGAGGAAGAGGAGGAAGGATGGAGGAAGAGGAGGAGAGATGGAGGAAGAGGAGGAAGAGGAGGAGAGATGGAGGAAGAAGAGGAGAGATGGAGGAAGAGGAGGAGAGATGGAGGAAGCGGAAGAGAGAAGGAAGAAGAGAGGTGGAGGAAGAGAGATGGAGGAAGAGGAGGAGAGATGGCGGATGAGGAGGAGAGGTGGAGGAAGAGGAGGAGAGATGGAGGATGAGCGATGGAGGAAGTGTTGCAGGTGTGAGGTAGCTAGCTAGTAAACAATTTCCCACCGTGGAACAAAGTGATGTCACCTGCCCTGACACCCGAGGCAGTGTCTGCCTTGCCCCAACCAAGGCCATGACACCCGAGGCAGTGTCTGCCTCGCCCCAACCAAGGCCCTGACACCCGAGGCAGTGTCTGCCTCGCCCCAACCAAGGCCCTGACACCCGAGGCAGTGTCTGCCTCGCCCCAACCAAGGCCCTGACACCCGAGGCAGTGTCTGCCTCGCCCCAACCAAGGCCATGGGCTGTGTCCCAAATGGCAACCTATGCCCTTTATACTGCACAAAGGGCTCTGGTCAAAAGTAGTGCACTACATAGGGAATAGGTTGGCATTTGTAATACACTCGTTCAGTCTTCATGACCTGTAGCCTTTGTACATGGACCACTGCCACCAGGGGGAACCTTCTTTTAACAGCTCTTTTGTAGCACTACGGACTATTAAGACTGTAACACACACACTGTAACACCCACCGGCCAGCACATGCAAAACAATAAACAATGCTCTTTCGGACTCCATTGGACTCATGAAACATGGAGAAGGGTGAAGTTGCCCCTAGACACTGATCTTGGGTCAGTTTAACATTGCCCCCCTCCACCCACCCCCACTAATAGTTAAGGTTAGGATTGGGGGAGAGGGAAGCTGATCCTAGATCTGTACCTATAGGGGATTCTGGAGCAAGAACACACGGGAACACTTTATTTGGATCCACAGTCTGAGCATCAAGAAAGAAAATAACCCAATATAGAGGTTAAAGGTCACGTTGATTCCTGCCACCATAGAGATGTTAAGAGATCGCAAACATTGTATTCTGTCCCATTATGGCGTCTGTGAGCGCACAGACGACCATAATGCACAGACTGGGGCCATCTCCATTTTGAAGTAGTTCATTTTTTCTTCTTCTACTCCTTCTATGAGTTGGTAAACAAACTGAAAGGGTGCGTACTGCCACCTGGAGGGTGTTATTTAAACAGGCACAAAGCCAAGGTTGGTGATTCACAGCCACCTGCAGTTATGGAACGTTTGCTCACCGGTATAATTCATTGGCTGACCCCCCCCCCCCCCCCCGATGACCTCGATGTCATTTTGTGATCCTTCCTTAACCAACAGGATGTCCTGCCCAGTTGACTACTTCAAAATGGTGAAAGTCCTCAATGTTACTGCCCATGCTAAAACAGGCTTTTGGGCAAACTAAAATAGATAGAGGACTATCTATCTATCTTGATAGGACTTATAGGCTGTCTCCCAAATGGGCCCTGGTCGAAAGTAGTGCACTACATAGGGAATAGGGTGCCATTGGCCATAGGGCCCTGGTCGAAAGTAGTGCACTACATAGGGAATAGGGTGCCATTGGCCATAGGGCCCTGGTCGAAAGTAGTGCACTACATAGGGAATAGGGTGCCATTGGCCATAGGGCCCTGGTCGAAAGTAGTGCACTACATAGGGAATAGGGTGCCATTTGGGACCCAAACATGGACTTACAGGTGTTGGTGTATGTATACTTCATATCTAAGAGACAATCGTAACCCAAGACTCGTCTGGAGCTGCGTTCAACTGGACTTTTTTTCTTCCATTTTTGTCGGAATTGAAAAAAATAAATGCAAAAAGAGAGGAACCTTCTGAACCCTGAGGTCATAGTTCATCCTTTACCCTGAGGTCATAGTTCATCCTTTACCCTGAGGTCATGATCCATCCTTTACCCTGAGGTCATGATCCATCCTTTACCCTGAGGTCATGATCCATCCTTTACCCTGAGGTCATAGTTCATCCTTTACCCTGAGGTCATAGTTCATCCTTTACCCTGAGGTCATAGTTCATCCTGTACCCTGAGGTCATAGTTCATCCTTTACCCTGAGGTCATGATCCATCCTTTACCCTGAGGTCATGGTTCATTCTGTACCCTGAGGTCATAGTTCATCCTGTACCCTGAGGTCATGAGCCATCCTTTACCCTGAGGTCATGGCTCATCCTTTACCCTGAGGTCATAGTTCATCCTTTACCCTGAGGTCATGGTTCATTCTGTACCCTGAGGTCATAGCTCAACCTTTACCCTGAGGTCAAGGTCCATCCTTTACATTGAGGTCATAGTTCATCCTTTACCCTGAGGTCATGGTTCATTCTGTACCCTGAGGTCATAGTTCATCCTTTACCCTGAGTCATGATTCCTTCTGTACCCTGAGGTCATGGTTCCTTCTGTACCCTGAGGTCATGGTTCATCCTTTATTCTGAGGTCGTAGCTCATCCTTTACCCTGGGGTCATGATCCATCCTTTACCCTGACGTCATAGTTCATCCTTTACCCTGAGGTCATGATCCATCCTTTACCCTGAGGTCATAGTTCATCCTTTACCCTGAGGTCATAGCTCATAATTTACCCTGGGGTCATGATCCATCCTTTACCCTGAGGTCATAGTTCATCCTTTACCCTGAGGTCATGATCCATCCTTTACCCTGAGGTCATAGTTCATCCTTTACCCTGAGGTCATGATCCATCCTTTACCCTGAGGTCATAGTTCATCCTTTACCCTGAGGTCATAGTTCATCCTGTACCCTGAGGTCATAGCTTTTCCTTTACCCTGAGGTCATAGTTCATTCTGTACCCTGAGGTCATAGCTCATCCTTTACCCTGAGGTCATAGCTCATCCTTTACCCTGAGGTCATGGTTCATTCTGTACCCTGAGGTCATAGCTCATCCTTTACCCTGAGGTCATAGCTCATCCTTTACCCTGAGGTCATGGTTCATTCTGTACCCTGAGGTCATAGTTCATCCTTTACCCTGAGTCATGATTCCTTCTGTACCCTGAGGTCATGGTTCCTTCTGTACCCTGAGGTCATGGTTCATCCTTTATTCTGAGGTCGTAGCTCATCCTTTACCCTGGGGTCATGATCCATCCTTTACCCTGACGTCATAGTTCATCCTTTACCCTGAGGTCATGATCCATCCTTTACCCTGAGGTCATAGTTCATCCTTTACCCTGAGGTCATAGCTCATCCTTTACCCTGAGGTCATGATCCATCCTTTACCCTGAGGTCATAGTTGATCCTTTACCCTGAGGTCATGATCCATCCTTTACCCTGAGGTCATAGTTCATCCTTTACCCTGAGGTCATGGTTCATTCTGTACCCTGAGGTCATAGTTCATTCTGTACCCTGAGGTCATGGTTCATTCTGTACCCTGAGGTCATAGTTCATCCTTTACCCTGAGGTCATAGTTCATCCTTTACCCTGAGGTCATGGTTCATTCTGTACCCTGAGGTCAAGATCCATCCTTTACCCTGAGGTCATAGTTCATCCTTTACCCTGAGGTCATGGTTCATTCTGTACCCTGAGGTCATAGTTCATCCTTTACCCTGAGGTCATGGTTCATCCTTTACCCTGAGGTCATAGTCCATCCTTTACCCTGAGGTCATAGCTCATCCTTTACCCTGAGGTCATAGCTCATCCTTTACCCTGGGCTCAAGTTGGAAGTTGCCCCTAGACACAAAGATCAGTTTAACGTTGGCCACTTTCCTCTAAAGCAATGCACTGTGGGACCAGGGTTGGGTTGGGGGGGGAGAGAGTCGATTGCCTCCCAAATGGCATCTGATTTCCTATATACAGTCAACAGTAGTGCACTACAGAGGGAATAGGGTGCCATTCTGGTCTAATGTAGTGCACTACAGAGGGAATAGGGTGCCATTCTGGTCTAATGTAGTGCACTACAGAGGGAATAGGGTGCCATTCTGGTCTAATGTAGTGCACTATAGAGGGACCAGGGTGCCATTCTGGTCTAATGTAGTGCACTACAGAGGGAATAGGGTGCCATTCTGGTCTAATGTAGTGCACTACAGAGGGAATAGGGTGCCATTCTGGTCTAATGTAGTGCACTACAGAGGGAATAGGGTGCCATTCTGGTCAACAGTAGTGCACTACAGAGGGAATAGGGTGCCATTCTGGTCAGAAGTAGTGCACTAGAGAGGGAACAGGGTGCCATTCTGGTCAGAAGTAGTGCACTAGAGAGGGAATAGGGTGCCATTCTGGTCAACAGTAGTGCACTACAGAGGGAATAGGGTGCCATTCTGGTCAGAAGTAGTGCACTACAGAGGGAATAGGGTGCCATTCTGGTCAGAAGTAGTGCACTAGAGAGGGAATAGGGTGCCATTCTGGTCAGAAGTAGTGCACTAGAGAGGGAACAGGGTGTAATTTGGGACGCGACCGGGGGTCTTCCACCACCCCTGTTGTTTTGTATATCTGTATTTGTCACGTTATCAGACGGACCCACCCTGCTGCATATCTGCATCACACATCTAACAATAAATATGTCTGCTACATGGAGATTAAATAACTGACTGGGATCTTCCTGGCGTACCAATATTAAGTGTACACTTGTTCACTACTTCCCACCAATCTCAATGCATTGTACTGGTGGAGGCATGTCATTTCTTTTCCGACCAGTGAAGGGGAAATGAACACGTCGGGGAGGAAGGAGAGACCGTCGGCAAATCCAGTCAGGGATGAATTGATTGGATGAAAAAGCTCCGTGGGCAGAGAGCTTTGTGACAGGCCAGTGTGCGAGGTTTCCTACAGGGAGAGTCAAATAAGAACTTGTCTTACGGGTGGTAGGATGGAGGGCATTTACACACGGGTTGTGACCCATAAGGTTGACCGTTTGAAGGGTTGTGACCCGTAAGGTTGACAGTTTGAAGGGTTGTGACCCATAAGGTTGATCGTTTGAAGGGTTGTGACCCGTAAGGTTGACAGTTTGAAGGGTTGTGACCCATAAGGTTGACCGTTTGAAGGGTTGTGACCCATAAGGTTGACAGTTTGAAGGGTTGTGACCCATAAGGTTGACAGTTTGAAGGGTTGTGACCCATAAGGTTGATCGTTTGAAGGGTTGTGACCCGTAAGGTTGACAGTTTGAAGGGTTGTGACCCGTAAGGTTGACCGTTTGAAGGGTTGTGACCCATAAGGTTGAGTTTGAAGGGTTGTGACCCGTAAGGTTGACAGTTTGAAGGGTTGTGACCCACATGGCTGCCAGTTTGAAGGGTTGTGACCCATAAGGTTGACAGTTTGAAGGGTTGTGACCCACATGGCTGCCAGTTTGAATCCCAGTTGTGACTTTTGTTTTCCAACTTTAACTAATCACCTTTTTAATCTACTGATGTTCTAAATGAGTCATTGACTGGTGCTTTCCCCCTAGTGCAGTGCACTAGGAACTGGGATAGGGACCAGAAGGTTACAGGTTCTAATCTTGTGGACTAGGAACTGGGATAGGGACCAGATTACAGGTTCTAATCTTGTGGACTAGGAACTGGGATAGGGACCAGAAGGTTGCAGGTTCTAATCTTGTGGACTAGGAACTGGGATAGGGACCAGATTACAGGTTCTAATCTTGTGGACTAGGAACTCGGATAGGGACCAGAAGGTTACAGGTTCTAATCTTGTGGACTAGGAACTGGGATAGGGACCAGAAGGTTGCAGGTTCTAATCTTGTGGACTAGGAACTGGGATAGGGACCAGATTACAGGTTCTAATCTTGTGGACTAGAAACTGGGATAGGGACCAGAAGGTTATAGGTTCTAATCTTGTGGGCTAGGCACTGGGATAGGGACCAGGTTACAGATTATAATATTGTGGACTAGGAACTGGGATAGGGACCAGAAGGTTACAGGTTCTAATCTTGTGGACTAGGCACTGGGATAGGGACCAGAAGGTTACAGGTTCTAATCCTGAATGACCACAGAAGACTTCCAGGTAAGAACAGCATTCTTTGTTTTATTGATCAAATTTCAGAGTGTCGTATCTGAGGCATCAATCAATCAATCAGACAATGAACAAAAACACAACAAGCAACTCACACAGGAGCCAGGTGAACAACAGGTCAGTAGCAGAGGCATCTGGTTCACCTGGTCTAGTTTGGTATAAAAAGGTGGAGAAACGTAACCCAGGTGGGTCATTTGGCACCGAGTTGACAAAGCCGGGTCAATCAGACAAACACAAGAACACACAAATGGACACACCCACACCTAACACTAGACTGGTCTCCCAGAGCCTACTTAAAATACTAAATAAATATCAGTTTTTAAGAACCTCCAAGGATGACCGCATATCAAAAGTAAATACACACGCATCACAGATTACATGACCAACTACATGACATCATGGCGGTCAAGGCAGCAATCGCAGAGGGTTCCACATTATGCTGCAGAACCTTTCTCTATCAGGTACCAGAATATTTATCTGTCAGGTTCTAGAATGTCTCTCTCTCTGTCAGGTTCTAGAATTCCATGCAGGGTTCTCTCAGATCAGAGGCCCATCCAGGAGACCCAGTCAGGGAAGTCCTCCACCTCTCCCATCTCACTGAGGCTCTGCTCTCCATCACCGTGGACCAGGGTCAGCTTGTAGCGCAGACGTACCTTATGCTGGAGGGAGATAACACACAAACCATCACCATTCTAATCAAACACACCTGACGCTGGAGGGAGATAACACACAAACCATCACCATTCTAATCAAACACACCTGACGCTGGAGGGAGATAACAGACGCTGGAGGGAGATAACACACAAACCATCACCATTCTAATCAAACACACCTGACGCTGGAGGGAGATAACAGACGCTGGAGGGAGAGAACACACAAACCATCACCATTCTATCAAACACATCTGACGCTGGAGGGAGATAACAGACGCTGGAGGGCGATAACACACAAACCATCACCATTCTATCAAACACATCTGACGCTGGAGGGAGATAACAGACGCTGGAGGGCGATAACACACAAACCATCACCATTCTATCAAACACACCTGACGCTGGAGGGAGATAACAGACGCTGGAGGGAGATAACAGACGCTGGAGGGAGATAACAGACGCTGGAGGGAGATAACACACAAACCATCACCATTCTAATCAAACACACCTGACGCTGGAGGGAGATAACAGACGCTGGAGGGAGATAACACACAAACCATCACCATTCTATCAAACACATCTGACGCTGGAGGGAGATAACAGACGCTGGAGGGCGATAACACACAAACCATCACCATTCTATCAAACACATCTGACGCTGGAGGGCGATAACACACAAACCATCACCATTCTAATCAAACACACTGACGCTAGAGGGAGATAACAGACGCTGGAGGGAGAGAACACACAAACCATCACCATTCTAATCAAACACACTGACGCTAGAGGGAGATAACAGACAAACCATCACCATTCCATCAAAGGCACATTGTCAACAAGCCACGACACTTGACATTAACAGTTAATAAACTCTTGAGATAGCATCCGCAGCTTTTACCCTCAATACGAACGTCAGGGAGACTGCCTTTAAAAGACACATTGTTGACAATGAAGTTCACTTGTTGATGATGAGCCTTATGAATGAATGCCGACCAAGTCACAGGTCTGACGATAACAAAACAAGGTGTTTCCAGTGTGTCAGGTTGAGCAGTAGACTCACCCTGTGTGGGTTGGAGAGGAGCAGTATCTGTGAGATGGCAGCAGGGGGCAGCAGAGGGTTGTAGGAGGGGAGGTCATTCCCTGAAGACGGCTGGAGCTTCACTGTCATGGTCTGGAGGACAGACAGGGAGATCAGTCGGCTAGCCAGTGACCCAGCCAGTCATTCAGTCAACCAGACAGTCATTCAGTAAGATCAATGACTCAATCAATGAATCAATCAGTCCATCAAATCAATCAGTCCAGGGTTCCCACACCTTCTTAATTAAACATCAAATTCAAGGACTTTTCAATGACTTTCCAGGCCCAATTCCCTCAAATTCAAGGACCCGTGGGAACCCTGACAGTCAGTCATTCAATCAGTCAACCAGTCATTGATGGAAACAAAGGATTCATTAGACAAGGAGAGAGATTGTTTAAAGTTAGAAAATGTAGGGGTTTAAAAATGTCTTGTCCATATTTGGGCGTTTGTCTGTTACCTTGGGAACGGCAGCCTGAAACAGGATGTCTTTAACAGGAAGTGCGGAGGTGTTCACCGTGGAGACGATAACCACAGCAACGTTAGGGTGTCCCGGGGGCGGGTCTTTGGCAAAATGGAGGGAAACATGGACGCCATTCTGGTCGTACACTGTGATTGGCTCCAATCGACCTATCGGAGACATTCAGGAAATGAACACCTCAGACGTGCCAACAGAGAACAGATGACTTGAAATAGAAAGACCAGAGGTCTCCATTAACATGAATTACTACAGACAACTGTAGTGACAACACCAACTCCTAGTGTGCATCCAAAATGGCTCCTTATATAGTGCACCCATAGGGCTCTGGTCAAGAGAACTGCACTATAAAGGAATTAGGATGCAATTTGGGACATAGCCCTATTCTGTGTATTACTGAGTTTAAAAGAGCTTAAGAAAAGGACAAAAACTAGGTCTGTGTTCCAAATGGTTCCCTTTTATCAGTTACCTCTGGTTAAAAACAGTGCACTCTATAGGGAATAGGGTGCCATTTTAGGACACAACCTTACTTGGTTTAATGGATTCCAGTGGGACGTGGATCTCTGCTAAGGATTCTGGGAGATTGAAACTCTCTGATTTCACTGGAGATCCTGACTCGGTCATTGGCTGACTCTGTGAGTTTGATGGTGATCCTGACATCACAATTGGACGATTCTGAAGGCACGCCCTGATAGGAAGAAGAAGAGATTGAATCGTCACGGTAACTATGTCTCTCGCTCTCTTTCTCAATCCATCCATCCATCCATCCATCCCTCACCAGTCTGTTCCATTTGACGAGCCACTGCCGCAACCCCGGGCCACCAGTGGGTGGTCTCTCCCTCCACACCCCCACGTGGTCAGGGAATGGTCTCTCCCTGTGTTCTCCTCTCCTCCTCTCATCTGAAATAAGAAGAATAGGCATCTGTGTTGAAGAGGAACAAATCAGTTTGATTCTGGTCAAATCTAGTGTACTATGTAGGGAATAGGGAGCCATTCTGGTCAAATCTAGTGCACTATGTAGGGAACAGTGAGCCATTCTGGTCAAAAGTAGTGCACTATGTAGGGAATAGGGAGCCATTTAGGGCGCACACAGAGGTAACTGGTACCTGGAGGAGTTCATGGTAGTACGTGCTGCTCTGGCTTTGAGACGATGCTGGTTTATCCAGCCCTGAATAAAGAACACACGTACAGTGGGGCAAAAAAGTGTTTAGTCAGCCACCAATTGTGCAAGTTCTCCCACTTACAAAGATGAGAGAGGCCTGTAATTTTCATCATAGGTACACTTCAACTATGACAGACAAAATGAGAAAAAGAAATCCAGAAAATCACATTGTAGGATTTTTAATGAATTTATTTACAAATTATGGTGGAAAATAAGTATTTGGTCAATAACAAAAGTTTATCTCAATACTTTGTTATATACCCTTTGTTGGCAATGACAGAGGTCAAACGTTTTCTGTAAGTCTTCACAAGGTTTTCACACACTGTTGCTGGTATTTTGGCTCATTCCTCCATGCAGATCTCCTCTAGAGCAGTGATGTTTTGGGGCTGTTGCTGGGCAACACGGACTTTCAACTCCCTCCAAAGATTTTCTATGGGGTTGAGATCTGGAGACAGGCTAGGCCACTCCAGGACCTTGAAATGCTTCTTACGAAGCCCCTCCTTCGTTGCCCGCGTGATGTGTTTGGGATCATTGTCATGCTGAAAGACCCAGCCACGTTTCATCTTCAATGCCCTTGCTGATGGAAGGAGGTTTTCAATCAAAATCTCACGATACATGGCCCCATTCATTCTTTCCTTTACAAGGATCAGTCGTCCTGGTCCCATTGCAGAAAAACAGCCCCAAAGCATGATGTTTCCACCCCCATGCTTCACAGTAGGTATGGTGTTCTTTGGATGCAACTCAGCATTCTTTGTCCTCCAAACACGGCGAGTTGAGTTTTTACCAAAAAGCTATATTTTGGTTTCATCTGACCATATGACATTCTCCCAATCTTCTTCTGGATCATCCAAATGCTCTCTAGCAAACTTCAGACGGGCCTGGACATGTACCGGCTTAAGCAGGGGGACACGTCTGGCACTGCAGGATTTGAGTCCCTGGCGGCGTAGTGTGTTACTGATGGTAGGCTTTGTTACTTTGGTCCCAGCTCTCTGCAGGTCATTCACTAGGACCCCCCGTGTGGTTCTGCGATTTTTAGCTCACCGTTCTTGTGATAATTTTGACCCCACGGGGTGAGATCTTGCGTGGCGCCCCAGATCGAGGGATATTATCAGTGGTCTTGTATGTCTTCCATTTCCTAATAATTGCTCCCACAGTTGATTTCTTCAAACCAAGCTGCTTACCTATTGCAGATTCAGTCTTCCCAGCCTGGTGCAGGTCTACAATTTTGTTTCTGGTGTCCTTTGACAGCTCTTTGGTCTTGGCCATAGTGGAGTTTGGAGTGTGACTGTTTGAGGTTGTGGACAGGTGTCTTTATACTGATAACGACTTCAAACAGGTGCCATTAATACAGGTAACGAGTGGAGGACAGAGGAGCCTCTTAAAGAATAAGTTAAAGGTTTGTGAGAGCCAGAAATATTGCTTGTTTGTAGGTGACCAAATAATTTTTTCCACCATAATTTGCAAATAAATTCATAAAAAATGTGATTTTCTGGATTTTTTTTCTCATTTTGCCTGTCATAGTTGAAGTGTACCTATGATGAAAACTACAGGCCTCTCTCATATTTTTAAGTGGGAGAACTTGCACAATTGGTGGCTGACTAAATACTTTTTTGCCCCACTGTATCCCTGTTAACATTAGACACAGAACCTCATCATGAACACGTCAACACAAACACCACTACAGTCCAGATACAGGAAGAGAATACTGTTTCACAACACATCTGGATCATGAAGACATCACAGCAGAAACATCCACGTGAAAAGTGTGTGTGTGGGGGGGGGGGGACGTTCTAAAGAAACAGAACCTGTACGAACCTGTCGCGTCCAGATCAATTAGAGATAGGGGAGTACTGTTGAGCCGTTGACGGGAGAGAGGAGAGGAGGGAGGACGGGTGCCAAGCCGAGGCTGCGGGGTAGAGGAGGAGGACAGGAAGGAGGAGACGTGGTGGGGAGGTGAGACGGAGGAAGACATGTCTTTGGAAGGTGGTCTATGTGTCTGTGGAGAGTCCAGGGCTGACAGGTCTATTAGATGGTAACTCTTTATCTCTCTGGGGCTGCTGGGACCTGGGGATGGAGACTATATGAAAATACAACCACTGAGATTCACACTGAAACAACACGTCCTCTATGATGTCACACTACAACAGAACACAGAACACTAGAACACACAGGTAGGTACTCTGTCCTAGGGATAGAGTCAACACTAGAACAGAACACAGAACACTAGAACACACAGGTAGGTTCTCTGTCCTAGGGATAGAAACAACACTAGAACAGAACACAGAACAGTAGAAAACACAGGTAGGTACTCTGTCCTAGGGATAGAGACAACACTAGAACAGAACACTAGAATACACAGGTAGGTACTCTGTCCTAGGGATAGAGACAACACTAGAACAGAACACACAGGTAGGTTCTCTGTCCTAGGGATAGAAACAACACTAGAACAGAACACAGAACAGTAGAAAACACAGGTAGGTACTCTGTCCTAGGGATAGAGACAACACTAGAACAGAACACTAGAATACACAGGTAGGTACTCTGTCCTAGGGATAGAGACAACACTAGAACAGAACACAGAACACACAGGTAGGTTCTCTGTCCTAGGGATAGAGACAACACTAGAACAGAACACAGAACACTAGAACACACAGGTAGGTTCTCTGTCCTAGGGATAGAAACAACACTAGAACAGAACACAGAACAGTAGAAAACACAGGTAGGTACTCTGTCCTAGGGATAGAGACAACACTAGAACAGAACACTAGAACACACAGGTAGGTACTCTGTCCTAGGGATAGAGACAACACTAGAACAGAACACTAGAATACACAGGTAGGTACTCTGTCCTAGGGATAGAGACAACACTAGAACAGAACACTAGAATACACAGGTAGATACTCTGTCCTAGGGATAGAGACAACACTAGAACAGAACACTAGAATACACAGGTAGGTACTCTGTCCTAGGGATAGAGACAACACTCCACTGACATGACAACACAGAGACATTCAGACTGAAACTCCACTACAACACACACAAGGTTCTCTGCCTAATGGAAAACCTTGGAGGGGGGAGGAACAAACACAAGACAACACACCCTGTTAGTAGACCTTGACAGACAAAAACCACAATGTATGAGTGGTGTAGAGAGGAGCTAGACAGATGTACCGTTGTTTATGGAGCGCTCTCCACCACCTCCTCCTCTCATCCTGTTGCTCTCTCTCCCACCCATCATGTCTTTATACATGTTGACCACCAGGGTCAGCTCATCATTGGCCCGCAGGATCTGAGCTGGAATGGAAGGAACACAACATGGAAGACAAGAATGAACAGAACATAAAATACAATAAATAGGGCAGCAGGTAAACTAGCTAGCAGTTAGAGCATTGGGTCAGTAACCAGCAGGTAGCCTAGCTAGCAGTTAGAGCATTGGGTCAGTAACCAGCAGGTAGCCTAGCTAGCAGTTAGAGCATTGGGTCAGTAGTCTAGCTAGCACTTAGAGCATTGGGTCAGTAGTCTAGCTAGCAGTTAAAGCATTGGGTCAGTAGTCTAGCTAGCAGTTAGATCATTGGGTCAGTAGCCTAGCTAGCAGTTAGAGCATTGGGTCAGTAGCCTAGCTAGCAGTTAGAGCATTGGGTCAGTAGCCTAGCTAGCAGTTAGAGCATTGGGTCAGTAGCCTCGCTAGCAGTTAGAGCATTGGGTCAGTAGCCCAACTAGCAGTTAGAGCATTGGGTCAGTAACCCAACTAGCAGTTAGAGCATTGGGTCAGTAACCCAGCTAGCAGTTAGAGCATTGGGTCAGTAGTCTAGCTAGCAGTTAGAGCATTGGGTCAGTAGCCTAGCTAGCAGTTAGAGCATTGGGTCAGTAGTCTAGCTAGCAGTTAGAGCATTGGGTCAGTAGCCTAGCTAGCAGTTAGAGCATTGGGTCAGTAGTCTAGCTAGCAGTTAGAGCATTGGGTCAGTAGCCCAACTAGCAGTTAGAGCATTGGGTCAGTAACCCAACTAGCAGTTAGAGCATTGGGTCAGTAACCCAGCTAGCAGTTAGAGCATTGGGTCAGTAGTCTAGCTAGCAGTTAGAGCATTGGGTCAGTAGCCTAGCTAGCAGTTAGAGCATTGGGTCAGTAGCCTAGCTAGCAGTTAGAGCATTGGGTCAGTAACCAGCAGGTAGCCTAGCTAGCAGTTAGAGCATTGGGTCAGTAGTCTAGCTAGCAGTTAGAGCATTGGGTCAGTAGTCTAGCTAGCAGTTAGAGCATTGGGTCAGTAGCCTAGCTAGCAGTTAGAGCATTGGGTCAGTAGCCTAGCTAGCAGTTAGAGCATTGGGTCAGTAGCCTAGCTAGCAGTTAGAGCATTGGGTCAGTAGCCTAGCTAGCAGTTAGAGCATTGGGTCAGTAGTCTAGCTAGCAGTTAGAGCATTGGGTCAGTAGCCTAGCTAGCAGTTAGAGCATTGGGTCAGTAGTCTAGCTAGCAGTTAGAGCATTGGGTCAGTAGCCTAGCTAGCAGTTAGAGCATTGGGTCAGTAGCCTAGCTAGCAGTTAGAGCATTGGGTCAGTAGTCTAGCTAGCAGTTAGAGCATTCGGTCAGTAACCCAGCTAGCAGTTAGACGTGAAGAGAAGGACTAAAACATATTAAATCTTCACGGTACGGTACAGCCAGAAGACTGGCCACCCCCCAGAGCCTGGTTCCTCTCTACCTGGTACAGCCAGAAGACTGGCCACCCCCCAGAGCCTGGTTCCTCTCTACCTGGTACAGCCAGACGACTGGCCACCCCCCAGAGCCTGGTTCCTCTCTACCTGGTACAGCCAGAAGACTGGCCACCCCCCAGAGCCTGGTTCCTCTCTACCTGGTACAGCCAGAAGACTGGCCACCCCCCAGAGCCTGGTTCCTCTCTACCTGGTACAGCCAGAAGACTGGCCACCCCCCAGAGCCTGGTTCCTCTCTACCTGGTACAGCCAGAAGACTGGCCACCCCCCAGAGCCTGGTTCCTCTCTACCTGGTACAGCCAGAAGACTGGCCACCCCCCAGAGCCTGGTTCCTCTCTACCTGGTACAGCCAGAAGACTGGCCACCCCCCAGAGCCTGGTTCCTCTCTACCTGGTACAGCCAGAAGACTGGCCACCCCCCAGAGCCTGGTTCCTCTCTACCTGGTACAGCCAGAAGACTGGCCACCCCCCAGAGCCTGGTTCCTCTCTACCTGGTACAGCCAGAAGACTGGCCACCCCCCAGAGCCTGGTTCCTCTCTACCTGGTACAGCCAGAAGACTGGCTACCCCCCAGAGCCTGTTCCTCTCTACCTGGTACAGCCAGAAGACTGGCCACCCCACAGAGCCTGGTTCCTCTCTACCTGGTACAGCCAGAAGACTGGCCACCCCACAGAGCCTGGTTCCTCTCTACCTGGTACAGCCAGAAGACTGGCCTCCCCCCAGAGCCTGGTTCCTCTCTACCCGCTACAGCCAGAAGACTGGCCACCCCCCAGAGCCTGGTTCCTCTCTACCTGGTACAGCCAGAAGACTGGCCACCCCACAGAGCCTGGTTCCTCTCTACCTGGTACAGCCAGAAGACTGGCCACCCCACAGAGCCTGGTTCCTCTCTACCTGGTACAGCCAGAAGACTGGCCTCCCCCCAGAGCCTGGTTCCTCTCTACCCGCTACAGCCAGAAGACTGGCCACCCCCCAGAGCCTGGTTCCTCTCTACCTGGTACAGCCAGAAGACTGGCCACCCCCCAGAGCCTGTTCCCCTCTACCTGGTACAGCCAGAAGACTGGCTACCCCCCAGAGCCTGTTCCTCTCTACCTGGTACAGCCAGAAGACTGGCCACCCCCCAGAGCCTGGTTCCTCTCTACCTGGTACAGCCAGAAGACTGGCCACCCCCCAGAGCCTGGTTCCTCTCTAGGTTTCTTCCTAGGTTCTTGCCTTTCTAGGGAGTTTTTCCATGCTACAGCATTGCTTACTCTTTGGGGTTTTAGGCAGAATATCTGTGAAGAACTTTGTGACAACTGCTGATGTAAAAATGTCTTTATAAAATATCTCTGACCAATTGATTGATAAGACAGAACGCTCCGGCACTCAGAATAGTAATGGTGATTATTGATTATTGAGTTTTACTGAGGAATCATCTTTGCTAATATGACACGTTCAGTTGTGTGAATAGATCCCAGATTATCTGGATACATAGAGACTAAATGATCAACGTAGATCCGGATACATAGAGACTAAATGATCAACGTAGATCTGGATACATAAAGACTAAATGATCAACGTAGATCTGGATACATAGAGACTAAATGACCAACGTAGATCTGGATACATAGAGACTAAATGATCAACGTAGATCTGGATACATAGAGACTAAATGATCAACGTAGATCTGGATACATAGAGACTAAATTATCAACGTAGATCTGGATACATAGAGACTAAATGACCAATGTAGATCTGGATACATAGAGACTAAATGACCAACGTAGATCTGGATACATAGAGACTAAATGACCAACGTAGATCTGGATACATAGAGACTAAATGACCAACGATGATCTGGATACATAGAGACTAAATGATCAACGTAGATCTGGATACATAGAGACTAAATAATAAACGTAGATAAATTACCTAAAGCTTCGTCATCGTCGACAGTGTCGCTGGCCAATCGGAAAAGGTTGGGTCTGAGCCTATCACAGCTCTCGTAGAGGGCCTACAGGAAGGACAGGATACACAGTCATGTGTTAGTACCGTCAATGTACAGCACACACGGTATCTGTTTAGTGTACACACACACACACACACACGGTATCTGTTTAGTAGACGCACAGAGAGAAACATCCCCATACCTTCAGGTGGTCAGTGTGGTGTGTGGAGGGCCCAGTGAGACCGTGTTGCTGTAGTAACTCTCTCAGCTGTCTGGTTCTGCTAGCGACCTCCTCGAGGGTAGAGACACGTCTAGATACAAGCTCTGCTTTCTGCTGCTCCTACAGACAACAATACAGCAGTCAACCATCACCAACACAGACACACAGACAGTCAGACAGACGCACACACACACCAACATGCACACACACCAACATGCACACACACCAACATGCACACGCACACGGTCTCACTTCTTTGATGGTGTTCTTGATCAGTCTGTTGGCTGTCTGCAGATCTTCAGGACTACTGCTCTTCAGGAGTGTGGCTAACAACTGGAAACACACAAACACACACACACACACACACACACACACACATTAAGAGAGATAGGGCAAGAAGATCAACTAAAAAAGGCTCACACACACACACGCACGCACGCACGCACGCACACACACACACACACACACGCACACACGCACACACACACACCTTGGCCTTGTCCTCCTGGTTGAACACAGAGTCCTCAGCTCTCTGTGAGGGAGGAGGCATCACAATGGTGTCTGGGAGTTTAGGGTCCTTCTTCACAAGGCCTGAAGAACAGACACGGAGAGACAATGAGTGGTTGTTTCCCCAAACCGCCACCTGATTCTCTTTACAGAGCCCGACCTTTGACCTGGGCCCACATGTTGTAACGGTTCTGTATCATAATGGACCTTGTTTTTTTTTTAAACATGCGCTGGGCCTCCTGTAACTAAGCTGTAACAGTTCTAGGGTGCTAGAGTTCTGCGGTATAATGGTTCTGAGCGGTAACAGACCTTGTTTCCTGAGCGATAGGCCTCCTGGTTCTAAGGTGTAATGGTTCTGAGCGGTAACAGACCTCGTTTCCTGAGTGATAGGCCTCCTGGTTCTAAGGTATAATGTTTCTGAGCGGTAACAGACCTCGTTTCCTGAGCGATAGGCCTCCTGGTTCTAAGGTGTAATGGTTCTGAGCGGTAACAGACCTCGTTTCCTGAGCGATAGGCCTCCTGGTTCTAAGGTGTAATGGTTCTGAGCAGTAACAGACCTCGTTTCCTGAGCGATAGGCATCCTGGTTCTAAGGTGCTAGAGTTCTAAGGTATAATGGTTCTGAGCGGTAACAGACCTCGTTTCCTGAGTGATAGGCCTCCTTGTTCTAAGGTATAATGGTTCTGAGCGGTAACAGACCTTGTTTCCTGAGTGATAGGCCTCCTGGTTCTAAGGTATAATGGTTCTGAGCGGTAACAGACCTCGTTTCCTGAGCGATAGGCCTCCTGGTTCTACGGTATAATGGTTCTGAGCGGTAACAGACCTTGTTTCCTGAGTGATAGGCTTCCTGGTTCTAAGGTGCTAGAGTTCTGAGGTATAGTGGTTCTGAGCGGTAACAGACCTCGTTTCCTGAGCGATAGGCCTCCTGGTTCTAAGGTATAATGGTTCTGAGCGGTAACAGACCTCGTTTCCTGAGTGATAGGTCTCCTGGTTCTAAGGTATAATGGTTCTGAGCGGTAACAGACCTCGTTTCCTGAGTGATAGGCCTCCTGGTTCTAAGGTATAATGTTTCTGAGCGGTAACAGACCTTGTTTCCTGAGTGATAGGCCTCCTGGTTCTAAGGTATAATGGTTCTGAGCGGTAACAGACCTCGTTTCCTGAGTGATAGGCCTCCTGGTTCTAAGGTATAATGGTTCTGAGCGGTAACAGACCTCGTTTCCTGAGCGATAGGCCTCCTGGTTCTAAGGTATAATGGTTCTGAGCGGTAACAGATCTCGTTTCCTGAGTGATAGGTCTCCTGGTTCTAAGGTGCTAGAGTTCTGAGGTATAGTGGTTCTGAGCGGTAACAGACCTCGTTTCCTGAGCGATAGGCCTCCTGGTTCTAAGGTATAATGGTTCTGAGCGGTAACAGACCTCGTTTCCTGAGCGATAGGCCTCCTGGTTCTAAGGTGCTAGAGTTCTGAGGTATAGCGGTTCTGAGTAGCGGTTCTGAGGCTCTGAGGTGTTGTAATGGACCTTGTTTCTTCAGCATGCGGTAGGCCTCCTGAATCTTGGGTTCTTCTTTCAGCCACAAAGTCCAGCTGTACAGAACCTCCGTCACCCTCAGCTTCACCTCCGCACCACTCCACTGACCCAGGAACTGTTAACACACACACACACACTTTCAGCTTCACCTCCGCACCACTCCACTGACCCAGGAACTGTTAACACACACACACACAGCTTCACCTCCGCACCACTCCACTGACCCAGGAACTGCAGATCAATCAATCAATCACATGTATTTTCTAAAGCTCTTTATACTTCAGCAGCAGTCACACAGAGCTCTACAGTAACCCAGCCTAAACTACAGTAACCCAGCATAAACCAAACAGAGGTCTACAGTAACCCAGCCTAATCTACAGTAACCCAGCATAAACCAAACAGAGGTCTACAGTAACCCAGCCTAATCTACAGTAACCCAGCCTAAACTACAGTAACCCAGCCTAAACTACAATAACCCAGCCTAAACTACAGTAACCCAGCATAAACTACAGTAACCCAGCCTAAACCAAACAGAGGTCTACAGTAACCCAGCCTAAACTACAGTAACCCAGCCTAAACTACAGTAACCCAGCCTAAACTACAGTAACCCAGCATAAACTACAGTAACCCAGCCTAAACCAAACAGAGGTCTACAGTAACCCAGCCTAAACTACAGTAACCCAGCCTAAACTACAGTAACCCAGCCTAAACTACAGTAACCCAGCCTAAACTACAGTAACCCAGCCTAAACTACAGTAACCCAGCATAAACCAAACAGAGGTCTACAGTAACCCAGCCTAAACTACAGTAACCCAGCCTAAACTACAGTAACCCAGCCTAAACTACAGTAACCCAGCCTAAACTACAGTAACCCAGCCTAAACTACAGTAACCCAGCATAAACCAAACAGAGGTCTACAGTAACCCAGCCTAAACTACAGTAACCCAGCCTAATCTACAGTAACCCAGCCTAAACTACAGTAACCCAGCATAAACCAAACAGAGTTCTACAGTAACCCATCCTATTCTACAGTAACCCAGCCTAATCTACAGTAACCCAGCCTAAACTACAGTAACCCAGCCTAAACTACAGTAACCCAGCCTAAACTACAATAACCCAGCCTAAACTACAGTAACCCAGCCTAAACTACACAGAGCTCTACAGTAACCCAGCCTAAACTACAGTAACCCAGCCTAAACTACAGTAACCCAGCCTAAACTACAGTAACCCAGCATAAACCAAACAGAGCTCTACAGTAACCCAGCCTAATCTACAGTAACCCAGCCTAAACTACAGTAACCCAGCCTAAACTACAGTAACCCAGCCTAATCTACAGTAACCCAGCCTAAACTACAGTAACCCAGCCTAAACTACAGTAACCCAGCCTAAACTACAGTAACCCAGCCTAAACTACAGTAACCCAGCATAAACCAAACAGAGGTCTACAGTAACCCAGCCTAATCTACAGTAACCCAGCCTAAACCACACAGAGCTCTACAGTAACCCAGCCTAAACTACAGTAACCCAGCCTAAACTACAGTAACCCAGCCTAAACCAAAGAGCTCTACAGTAACCCAGCCTAAATTACAGTAACCCAGCCTAAACTACAGTAACCCAGCCTAAACCACACAGGGCTCTACAGTAACCCAGCCTAAGCCACACAGAGGTCTACAGTAACCCAGCCTAATCTACAGTAACCCAGCCTAAACCACACAGAGCTCTACAGTAACCCAGCCTAAACTACAGTAACCCAGCCTAAACTACAGTAACCCAGCCTAAACTACAGTAACCCAGCCTAAACTACAGTAACCCAGTCTAAACTATAGTAACCCAGCCTAAACCACACAGAACTCTACAGTAACCCAGCCTAAACTACAGTAACCCAGCCTAAACTACAGTAACCCAGCCTAAACTACAGTAACCCAGCCTAAACCACACAGAGCTCTACAGTAACCCAGCCTAAACTACAGTAACCCAGCCTAAACCACAGAGGTCTACAGTAACCCAGCCTAAACTACAGTAACCCAGCCTAAACTACAGTAACCCAGCCTAAACTACAGTAACCCAGCATAAACCAAACAGAGGTCTACAGTAACCCAGCCTAAACTACAGTAACCCAGCCTAAACTACAGTAACCCAGCCTAAACTACAGTAACCCAGCCTAAACTACAGTAACCCAGCATAAACCAAACAGAGGTCTACAGTAACCCAGCCTAAACTACAGTAACCCAGCCTAAACTACAGTAACCCAGCATAAACCAAACAGAGGTCTACAGTAACCCAGCCTAATCTACAGTAACCCAGCCTAAACTACAGTAACCCAGCCTAAACTACAGTAACCCAGCCTAATCTACAGTAACCCAGCCTAATCTACAGTAACCCAGCCTAAACCACACAGAGCTCTACAGTAACCCAGCCTAAACTACAGTAACCCAGCCTAAACCACACAGGGCTCTACAGTAACCCAGCCTAAACTACAGTAACCCAGCCTAAACCACAGAGAGCTCTACAGTAACCCAGCCTAAACTACAGTAACCCAGCCTAAACTACAGTAACCCAGTCTAAGCCACACAGAGGTCTACAGTAACCCAGCCTAATCTACAGTAACCCAGCCTAAACCACACAGAGCTCTACAGTAACCCAGCCTAAACTACAGTAACCCAGCCTAAACTACAGTAACCCAGCCTAAACTACAGTAACCCAGCCTAAACTACAGTAACCCAGCCTAAACCAAAGAGCTCTACAGTAACCCAGCCTAAACTACAGTAACCCAGCCTAAACCAAAGAGCTCTACAGTAACCCAGCCTAAACTACAGTAACCCAGCCTAAACTACAGTAACCCAGCCTAAACCAAAGAGCTCTACAGTAACCCAGCCTAAACTACAGTAACCCAGCCTAAACTACACAGAGCTCTACAGTAACCCAGCCTAAACTACAGTAACCCAGCCTAAACTACAGTAACCCAGCCTAAACCACACAGAGCTCTACAGTAACCCAGCCTAAACTACAGTAACCCAGCCTAAACCAAAGAGCTCTACAGTAACCCAGCCTAAACTACAGTAACCCAGCCTAAACCACACAGAGCTCTACAGTAACCCAGCCTAAACTTCAGTAACCCAGCCTAAACTACAGTAACCCAGCCTAAACTTCAGTAACCCAGCCTAAACTACAGTAACCCAGCCTAAACTACAGTAACCCAGCCTAAACCACAGAGGTCTACAGTAACCCAGCCTAAACTACAGTAACCCAGCCTAAACTACAGTAACCCAGCCTAAACTACAGTAACCCAGCATAAACCAAACAGAGGTCTACAGTAACCCAGCCTAAACTACAGTAACCCAGCCTAAACTACAGTAACCCAGCCTAAACTACAGTAACCCAGCCTAAACTACAGTAACCCAGCATAAACCAAACAGAGGTCTACAGTAACCCAGCCTAAACTACAGTAACCCAGCCTAAACTACAGTAACCCAGCATAAACCAAACAGAGGTCTACAGTAACCCAGCCTAATCTACAGTAACCCAGCCTAAACTACAGTAACCCAGCCTAAACTACAGTAACCCAGCCTAATCTACAGTAACCCAGCCTAATCTACAGTAACCCAGCCTAAACCACACAGAGCTCTACAGTAACCCAGCCTAAACTACAGTAACCCAGCCTAAACCACACAGGGCTCTACAGTAACCCAGCCTAAACTACAGTAACCCAGCCTAAACCACACAGAGCTCTACAGTAACCCAGCCTAAACTACAGTAACCCAGCCTAAACTACAGTAACCCAGTCTAAGCCACACAGAGGTCTACAGTAACCCAGCCTAATCTACAGTAACCCAGCCTAAACCACACAGAGCTCTACAGTAACCCAGCCTAAACTACAGTAACCCAGCCTAAACTACAGTAACCCAGCCTAAACTACAGTAACCCAGCCTAAACTACAGTAACCCAGCCTAAACCAAAGAGCTCTACAGTAACCCAGCCTAAACTACAGTAACCCAGCCTAAACCAAAGAGCTCTACAGTAACCCAGCCTAAACTACAGTAACCCAGCCTAAACTACAGTAACCCAGCCTAAACCAAAGAGCTCTACAGTAACCCAGCCTAAACTACAGTAACCCAGCCTAAACTACACAGAGCTCTACAGTAACCCAGCCTAAACTACAGTAACCCAGCCTAAACTACAGTAACCCAGCCTAAACCACACAGAGCTCTACAGTAACCCAGCCTAAACTACAGTAACCCAGCCTAAACCAAAGAGCTCTACAGTAACCCAGCCTAAACTACAGTAACCCAGCCTAAACCACACAGAGCTCTACAGTAACCCAGCCTAAACTACAGTAACCCAGCCTAAACTACAGTAACCCAGCCTAAACCAAAGAGCTCTACAGTAACCCAGCCTAAACTACAGTAACCCAGCCTAAACCACACATAGCTCTACAGTAACCCAGCCTAAACTACAGTAACCCAGCCTAAACTACAGTAACCCAGCCTAATCTACAGTGACCCAGCCTAAACTACACAGAGCTCTACAGTAACCCAGCCTAAACTACAGTAACCCAGCCTAAACTACAGTAACCCAGCCTAATCTACAGTAACCCAGCCTAAACTACAGTAACCCAGCCTAAACTACAGTAACCCAGCCTAAACTACAGTAACCCAGCCTAAACTACAGTAACCCAGCCTAAACTACAGTAACCCAGCCTAAACCACACAGAGCTCTACAGTAACCCAGCCTAAACTACAGTAACCCAGCCTAAACTACAGTAACCTAGCCTAAACTACAGTAACCCAGCCTAAACCACACATAGCTCTACAGTAACCCAGCCTAATCTACAGTAACCCAGCCTAAACTACAGTAACCCAGCCTAAACTACAGTAACCCAGCCTAAACTACAGTAACCCAGCCTAAACTACAGTAACCCAGCCTAAACCACACATAGCTCTACAGTAACCCAGCCTAATCTACAGTAACCCAGCCTAAACTACAGTAACCCAGCCTAAACTACAGTAACCCAGCCTAAACTACAGTAACCCAGCCTAAACCACAGAGCTCTACAGTAACCCAGCCTAATAGGCTTCCATTTGGGATGACCACAGACACATTCCTTACAAAACCGTTGGGGTAATTCATACCTTTGGAGACAGGACTTTGATGAGTTCATTGAGGAAGCGGAACTTTGCCGCCTCACTGTGGAACCTCTTGCCACAGTTGTTCATGCAGGCTTCTAGAACCTGTAGGAAACAGTGATGTCAGAATTCTATAGGTTCTACAGGAAGTGTATCTACACTGTCTAGGAGCCCAAATGGAAAACCTTTTCCCTCCCAGTGATTGGAAGTGAATGAAACTAGTGGAACAGATCCCTTTAGGATCTTACCCCAGACACAGCACAGGAAATACAGTTTAGATTCAACAACCTTAGTTAACCATCAACAGGCATCACATGACCCCACACACACAGCCCTAAACATCAACACTGCCTTGGTCCCAAATGTCACCCTTTGCCGGCTCTGGTCAGAAGTAGTGCACTATATAGGGAATAGGACTCTGGTCAAAAGTAGTGCACTATATAGGGAATAGGGCTCTGGTCTAAAGTAGTGCACTATATAGGGAATAGGGCTCTGGTCAACAGTAGTGCACTATATAGGGAATAGGGCTCTGGTCAAAAGTAGTGCACTATATAGGGAATAGGGCTCTGGTCTAAAGTAGTGCACTATATAGGGAATAGGGCTCTGGTCAACAGTAGTGCACTATATAGGGAATAGGGCTCTGGTCTATAGTAGTGTACTATATAGGGAATAGGGCTCTGGTCTAAAGTAGTGCACTATATAGGGAATAGGGCTCTGGTCAACAGTAGTGCACTATATAGGGAATAGGGCTCTGGTCTATAGTAGTGTACTATATAGGGAATAGGGCTCTGGTCTAAAGTAGTGCACTATATAGGGAATAGGGCTCTGGTCAACAGTAGTGCACTATATAGGGAATAGGGCTCTGGTCTATAGTAGTGTACTATATAGGGAATAGGGCTCTGGTCTAAAGTAGTGCACTATATAGGGAATAGGGCTCTGGTCTAAAGTAGTGCACTATATAGGGAATAGGGCTCTGGTCTAAAGTAGTGCACTATATAGGGAATAGGGCTCTGGTCAAAAGTAGTGCACTATATAGGGAATAGGGCTCTGGTCAAAAGTAGTGCACTATATAGGGAATAGGGCTCTGGTCAAAAGTAGTGTACAATATAGGGAATAGGGCTCTGGTCAAAAGTAGTGCACTATATAGGGAATAGGGCTCTGGTCAAAAGTAGTGCACTATATAGGGAATAGGGCTCTGGTCTAAAGTAGTGCACTATATAGGGAATAGGGCTCTGGTCTAAAGTAGTGCACTATATAGGGAATAGGGCTCTGGTCTAAAGTAGTGCACTATATAGGGAATAGGGCTCTGGTCTAAAGTAGTGCATTATATAGGGAATAGGGCTCTGGCCTAAAGTAGTGCACTATATAGGGAATAGGGCTCTGGTCTAAAGTAGTGCACTATATAGGGAATAGGGCTCTGGTCAAAAGTAGTGCACTATATAGGGAATAGGGCTCTGGTCAAAAGTAGTGCACTATATAGGGAATAGGGCTCTGGTCAAAAGTAGTGCACTATATAGGGAATAGGGCTCTGGTCAAAAGTATTGCACTATATATGGAATAGGGCTCTGGTCAAAAGTAGTGCACTATATAGGGAATAGGGCTCTGGTCTAAAGTAGTGCACTATATAGGGAATAGGGCTCTGGTCTAAAGTAGTGCACTATATAGGGAATAGGGCTCTGGTCAAAAGTACTATATAGGGAATAGGGCTCTGGTCAAAAGTAGTGCACTATATAGGGAATAGGGCTCTGGTCAAAAGTACTATATAGGGAATAGGGCTCTGGTCAAAAGTAGTGCACTATATAGGGAATAGGGCTCTGGTCAAAAGTACTATATAGGGAATAGGGCTCTGGTCAAAAGTAGTGCACTATATAGGGAATAGGGCTCTGGTCAAAAGTACTATATAGGGAATAGGGCTCACCACATGGGTGTCACCACATGCTGACACATGAAATTGTTTTGTGATGGTCATACCAAGGATCCCTTAGCTATCTGATTTGGAATTTTAAGATCCCTTAAGGTATCAAAGATATATATATATATATATATAATGTATAGGAAGAAACATTGAATTTGGCATTACTGCTATTAGCCAATATAAACACATTAAACAACAGATTCATTACATGGAACAACAGATTGTCCTTACTGCTATTAGCCAATAGAAACACCTGGAACAACAGATTGTCCTTACTGCTATTAGCCAATAGAAACACCTGGAACAACAGATTGTCCTTACTGCTATTAGCCAATAGAAACACATGGAACAACAGATTGTCCTTACTGCTATTAGCCAATAGAAACACACGGAACAACAGATTGTCCTTACTGCTATTAGCCAATAGAAACACGTGGAACAACAGATTGTCCTTACTGCTATTAGCCAATAGAAATACATGGAACAACAGATTGTCCTTACTGCTATTAGCCAATAGAAATACATGGAACAACAGATTGTCCTTACTGCTATTAGCCAATAGAAACACATGGAACAACAGATTGTCCTTACTGCTATTAGCCAATAGAAACACATGGAACAACAGATTGTCCTTACTGCTATTAGCCAATAGAAACACCTGGAACAACAGATTGTCCTTACTGCTATTAGCCAATAGAAACACCTGGAACAACAGATTGTCCTTACTGCTATTAGCCAATAGAAACACATGGAACAACAGATTGTCCTTACTGCTATTAGCCAATAGAAACACATGGAACAACAGATTGTCCTTACTGCTACTAGCCAATAGAAACACATGGAACAACAGATTGTCCTTAATGCCATTAGCCAATAGAAACACATTAAACAACAGATTGTCCTTACTGCTATTAGCCAATAGAAACACATGGAACAACAGATTGTCCTTACTGCTATTAGCCAATAGAAACACATGGAACAACAGATTGTCCTTACTGCTATTAGCCAATAGAAACACATGGAACAACAGATTGTCCTTACTGCTATTAGCCAATAGAAACACATGGAACAACAGATTGTCCTTACTGCTATTAGCCAATAGAAACACATGGAACAACAGATAATCTCCCCAAAACATCTAAAGGCAGTTTGTTCTGAAGTGTCTGTCCTGTATCTGAGACATAAGATCAGGATATTTGTATTTAACATGTATTTATCCCCTTCATCAGGCACTAAACTATCTCCATATATCCTTCCATTCATTAGTTAAACTGGTACAGGGGGACCTTCAGACGAGTCTCGTGGACGTCCTGGAGCAAAACGGACAACGACATCGCGAGAGTCTCATCTTTCAATAGAATGGTCATCATACTGGTGATCAGGCCAAACCGTTCAGACGCTACTGACGTTTTCCTGAGCAGACTGATTTGTGGGATGTCTCCTGGTCTGACAAATAAACGCTCTAGCTCTGTCACCTTTCACCTCAGACGTCTCCTGGTCTGACAAACACCACTCTGTCACCTTTCACCTCAGATGTCTCCTGGTCTGACAAACACCACTCTGTCACCTTTCACCTCAGACGTCTCCTGGTCTGACAAACACCACTCTGTCACCTTTCACCTCAGACGTCTCCTGGTCTGATAAACACCACTCTAGCTCTGTCACCTTTCACCTCAGATGTCTCCTGGTCTGACAAACACCACTCTGTCACCTTTCACCTCAGATGTCTCCTGGTCTGACAAACACCACTCTGTCACCTTTCACCTCAGACGTCTCCTGGTCTGATAAACACCACTCTAGTTCTGTCACCTTTCACCTCAGATGTCTCCTGGTCTGACAAACACCACTCTGTCACCTTTCACCTCAGACGTCTCCTGGTCTGATAAACACCACTCTAGTTCTGTCACCTTTCACCTCAGACGTCTCCTGGTCTGATAAACACCACTCTAGTTCTGTCACCTTTCACCTCAGACGTCTCCTGGTCTGATAAACACCACTCTAGTTCTGTCACCTTTCACCTCAGACGACTCCTGGTCTGATAAACACCACTCTAGTTCTGTCACCTTTCACCTCAGACGTCTCCTGGTCTGATAAACACCACTCTAGTTCTGTCACCTTTCACCTCAGACGTCTCCTGGTCTGATAAACACCACTCTAGTTCTGTCACCTTTCACCTCAGACGTCTCCTGGTCTGACAAACACCACTCTGTCACCTTTCACCTCAGACGTCTCCTGGTCTGATAAACACCACTCTAGTTCTGTCACCTTTCACCTCAGATGTCTCCTGGTCTGACAAACAACACTCTAGTTCTGTCACCTTTCACCTCAGATGTCTCCTGGTCTGATAAACACCACTCTAGTTCTGTCACCTTTCACCTCAGACGTCTCCTGGTCTGATAAACACCACTCTGTCACCTTTCATCTCAGATGTGGAAGGGCGATATTGGCGGAATGAGAAGCGGCCCATGCAACAAAAAAACAACTGATATCTCTAACTTAGACAGATGTTGATGGGGATTGTTGTATTAATGTTAATTACATTTCTGCGGGGGCCCGGAAATTGTAGGCTAAAAACGTGTCTCCCCCTTCACTTACTCTGATGAAGCCCCCCCTTCACCTACTCTGATGAAGTCCCCCCCCCTTCACCTACTCTGATGAAGTCCCCCCCCCTTCACCTACTCTGATGAAGTCCCCCCCCCTTCACCTACTCTGATGAAGTCCCCCCCCCTTCACCTACTCTGATGAAGTCCCCCCCCCTTCACCTACTCTGATGAAGTCCCCCCCCCTTCACCTACTCTGATGAAGCCCCCCCTTCACCTAGTCTGATGAAGCCCCCCCCCCCTTCACCTACTCTGATGAAGCCCCCTCTTCACCTACTCTGATGAAGCCCC
Organism: Oncorhynchus mykiss; assembly: GCF_057628025.1. NCBI lineage: Eukaryota > Metazoa > Chordata > Actinopteri > Salmoniformes > Salmonidae > Oncorhynchus > Oncorhynchus mykiss. Next base: position 7,723,361 of record NC_143034.1, read on the forward strand.
CCCCTTCACCTACTCTGATGAAGCCCCCTCTTCACCTACTCTGATGAAGCCCCCTCTTCACCTACTCTGATGAAGCCCCCCCCTTCACCTACTCTGATGAAGCCCCCCCCCTTCACCTACTCTGATGCAGCCCCCCCCCCTCACCTACTCTGATGAAGCCCCCCCCCCTTCAACTACTCTGATGAAGCCCCCCCCCCTTCACCTACTCTGATGAAGCCCCCCCCTTCACCTACTCTGATGAAGCCCCCCCCCTTCACCTACTCTGATGAAGCCCCCCCTTCACTTACTCTGATGAAGCCCCCTCTTCACTTACTCTGATGAAGCCCCCCCCCTTCACCTACTCTTATGAAGCCCCCCCCTTCACCTACTCTGATGAAGCCCCCCTTCACTTACTCTGATGAAGCCCCCCCCCCATTCACCTACTCTGATGAAGCCCCCCCCTTCACCTACTCTGATGAAGCCCCCCCCCTTCACCTACTCTGATGAAGCCCCCCCTTCACTTACTCTGATGAAGCCCCCCCCCCCTTCACCTACTCTTATGAAGCCCCCCCCCCTTCACCTACTCTTATGAAGCCCCCCCCCCTTCACCTACTCTGATGAAGCCCCCCCCTTCACCTACTCTGATGAAGCCCCCCCCCTTCACCTACTCTGATGCAGCCCCCCCCTTCACCTACTCTGATGAAGTGGATTTAACAAGTGACATCAATAACAGATCATAACAGACAGCCCCAGACAGTGTGTAGACTGAACAGTGACCACACTGCTTACCGCGCTACATGTGAGTAGATTAAAGTCGCACTCGTGTCATTCTCCAGGCTCGATTCATTTGTTTAAACCCTGTTCTTCAAGCCTGATACCAGCCAGGTGAACTGTTGACCCTCATTATGTCCTCTTAAACCAACCACTCTCTCTCTCTCTCTCTCTCTCTTTACTCTAGTTTCAGTTCTCTCTCTCTCGCTTTACTCTAGTTCCCGTTCTTTCTCTCTCTCTTTACTCTAGTTCCAGTTCTCTCTCTCCCTCTCCCTCCCTCCTAGTTCCAGTTCTCTCTCTCTCTTCACTAACTAGCACCGCGTGAAACCCTGGGCGCTCCTTCACGTGACAGAACCCACAAGAACCAAGAGAAGCCACACAAAGCATTTCCTTCATATCTTTCAACCTCTTACTGTGAGGGCCTGAAGGGCCTCTCTCTGCTGAGGAGACTGGATCTTCAACAGTATTGTATAGTTATTACTATAGTATAGTAATATGATGGTGTGTTATCTTACTGTGAGGGCCTGCAGAGCCTCTCTCTGCTGAGGAGACTGGATCTTGTGGGCCAGGAGACGAGTGGCAACCTGAGGACTGGGAATAGGAGAGTAGATTTATAAACTAGCAGTGTTTTTCAAAACGAATACTATCTAATACTACATTATATACAACATGAAAGATATCTGGTAAAAAAAACTATCAGAGGGCATTTAGAATCCCTGTAGCCTACTGCTATACAATCAGAGGGCATTTATAATCCCTGTAGCCTACTGCTATACAATCAGAGGGCATTTAGAATCCCTGTAGCCTACTGCTCTACAATCAGAGGGCGTTTAGAATCCCTGTAGTCTACTGCTCTACAATCAGAGGGCATGTAGAATCCATGTAGTCTA